>NW_019943330.1:65406-73432 GCF_002910315.2 Salvelinus sp. IW2-2015
GGAGGAGGTAGCCTAGTGGTTAGAGGACGCAGGTAGCGTAGTGGTTAGACTAGGCAGGTAGCCTAGTGGTTAGAGTGTAGTGGCGGCAGGTAGAGCCTAGTGGTTAGAGTAGGCAGGTAGCCTAGTGGTTAGAGGAGGCGTAGCCTAGTGGTTAGAGGAGGCAGGTAGCCTAGTGGTTAGAGGAGGCAGTAGCCTAGTGTAGTGGCGGTAGCTAGTGGTTAGAGTGTAGTGGCGGAGGTAGAGCCTAGTGGTTAGAGTAGGCAGGTGCCTAGTGGTTAGAGAGGCCGGTAGCTAGTGGTTAGAGGAGGCAGGTAGCTAGTGGTTGAGAGGCGTAGCCTAGTGGTTAGAGGAGGCAGGTAGCCTAGTGGTTAGAGGAGGCGGTAGCCTAGTGGTTAGAGGAGGCAGGTAGCCTAGTGGTTAGAGTAGGCAGGTAGCCTAGTGGTTAGAGAGGAGGCCTAAGTGGTTAGAGGAGGCAGGTAGCCTAGTGGTTAGAGGAGGCAGGTAGCCTAGTGGTTAGAGGAGGCAGGTAGCCTAGTGGTTAGAGGAGGCGGTAGCTGTGGTTAGAGAGGCAGGTAGCCTAGTGGGTTAGATGGAGGCAGGTAGCCTAGTGGTTAGAGGAGGCAGGTAGTCTAGTGGTTAGAGGAGGCAGGTAGCTAGTGGTTAGAGGAGGCGGTAGCCTAGTGGTTAGAGGAGGCAGGTAGCCTAGTGGTTAGAGGAGGCAGGTAGCCTAGTGGTTAGAGTAGGCAGGTAGCCTAGTGGTTAGAGTGGGAGGCAGGTAGCCTAGTGGTTAGAGGAGGCAGGTAGCCTAGTGGTTAGAGGAGGCAGGTAGCCTAGTGGTTAGAGGAGGCAGGTAGCCTATGTGGTTAGAGGAGGCAGGTAGCCTAGTGGTTAGAGGAGGGCAGGTAGGCCTAGTGGTTAGAGGAGGCAGGTAGCCTAGTGTTTAGAGGAGGCAGGTAGCTAGTGGTTAGAGGAGGCAGGTAGCCTAGTGGTTAGAGGAGCAGGTAGCCTAGTGGTTAGAGGAGGCAGGTAGCCTAGTGGTTAGAGGAGGCAGGTAGCTAGTGGTTAAGGAGGCGGAGGTAGCCTATGGTTAGAGGAGGCAGGTAGCCTAGTGGTTAGAGGGAGGCAGGTAGCCTAGTGGTTAGAGGAGAGGTAGCTAGTGGGTTGAGGAGGCGGTAACAGATGGGGTGGTTGCTTGGTAACAGATGGGGTGGTTGCTTGGTAACAGGCTTGTTTTTGGTTTAAAAAAATACAAAAATCAACAGGAATTCAGAAACAGGAAACAGAAACCAAATCGTTTTAATTTAGTAAATCTGTATTCCAGGTATTCCTCCCAAAAACGAGACGTGTTAGATTAGATGAGTTTTTTAGTCACAATAAACTCATTAGTCAGTTGCAGACTACACTAATATACATAATTATAATATATACATATTTACAGCTGTAACAATGATATATGTCTATTGGCGGCGCGGTCAATTACCGTTGAGGGGGGTGGGGGGGGGCTTTCACTGCTTTACGTCCTTCTGGATAAGACTGTCTGCTAAATGATGTAAACATTTATTATGTACTAATGAGGTGACACCAATCGGTGCTAACGAGCTATACGTGCTAAAGTCCAACCTCAAAACATAAATGGGAAAAACCAAAGCCTCTAACACCTTCCCTTAAAAAAATATATCCTATAWTTGTGTTGTACAAGTTTGCTCTCCACCAACAGAAAACAACTTCCATCTCACAACATGATCAACTTATGTGTGTTGCTACTTATGTGTCGTCTTCTCCAATATAAACATGGCGTCTACTGGCTATCAACAATTAAATATAAGATGGTYAAACACACATTTTTCACAAAGTCGTGTTGAGTTCGCAAAGAGGCCCTGGTGATGTAACAGACATTGTTTGTTTTCATTTATATTTCAAGGACATTAGTTACGTACGGCGCACCGATGGGTGTCACCTGGTTAGTCAGTATGTTACACTGCTGGTTTGTCGTCTCGTTAGTGGGAAGGGGTTTCACCTGTGCTGGCCCAGGTGTTATTTAAGAGTGTCTGGCCCAGTTGCTCCAGTTGTCTTGAGAGATGTGGGAAGGTCAACACCTTTAGTTGGCACGTCCTATTTGATTTCTAGAGTAACAATCATTTATCTGATTTCCCTGGTTTTGTTTGGTCCACTTTTAGGTTTACGTCCGGTCTTTAACCTCTCTGGTACAAGCGTCCCACCTCGACAACAGCCAGTGAAATTGCACGGCGCCAAATTCAAAATAACAGAAATCCCATAATTAAAATTCCTCAAACATACAAGTATAATACACCATTTTAAAGATAAACTTCTTGTAAATCCAACCACAGTGTCCGATTTCAAAAKGSRTTTWCTGCGAAAGCACACCATGCGATTATGTTAGGTCAGRGCCTAGTCACAGAAAACCATACAGCKATTTTCCWYCCAAGGAGAGGGCTCACAAAAGTCAGAAATAGCGATTAAAATAATCACTAACCTTTGATGATCTTCATCAGATGGCACTCATAGGACTTCATGTTAGACAACAAATGTTAGTTTTGTTCGATAAAGTCCATCATTTATGTCCAAATACCTCCTTTTTGTTTGCGCGTTTAGTCCAGTAATCGAAAATGCACATGGCGTGAGCACAAAGTCTAGACGAAAAGTCAAAAAAGTTATATTACAGTTTGTAGAAACATGTCAAACGATGTATAGAATCAATCTTTAGGAACAAACTGGGACATAAAAGACACCCACCATGAGACCCACTACATTTACGCAAGAAGAGGCAAACCAAAGAAACCTCACTGGTGTAGGTGGCAGTATTTTCACATCCGGATGAAAATGTGCCCAGAGTAAACTGCCTGCTACTCAGGTCCAGAGGCTAGGATATGCATATTATTAGATGTGGATAGAAAACACTCTGACGTTTCTAAACTGTTTGTAGATGACGTTTGTGAGTATAACAGAACTCATATGGCAGGCGAAAACCTGAGACAAATCCAACCAGGAAGTGGGAAATCTGAGGTTTGTCGTGTTTTTCAAGTCAATGCCTATCGATATACATGTCTATGGTGCAGATTGCACTTCCTAAGGCTTCCACTAGATGCGCAACAGTCTTTAGAATGTTGTTTCAGGCTTCTACTATGAAAGGGGGGGCGAATAAGAGCGTTTGAACCAGTGGTCTGATGGAAAGCCTTTAGTTTAGTCACGTGCGCAGCCCTGAGCACGAGCTCCGTTCCTTTTCATTTCTAAAGACAAAAGGAGATTGTCCGGTTGGAAAAGTATTGAAGATTTATGATAAAAACTTCCTAAAGATTGATTCTATACATCGTTTGACATGTTTCTACAAACCTGTAAATAAACATTTTTGACTTTTCGTCCAGACTTTGTTGCTCACGCTGTGTGCATTTTCGATTACTGGACTAAACGCGCATCAAAAAGGAGGTTTTGGACATAAATGATGGACTTTATCGAACAAAAACTAACATTTGTTTTTAACATGAGACGGAGTGCCATGCAGTAATTGAAAGATCATCAAAGGTAAGTGATTCATTTAACTCTATTTCTGACTTTTGTGACACCTCTCTTTGGTAGGAAATGGCTGTATGGTTTTCTGTGGCTAGTGCTGACCTAACATAATCGCAAAGTGTGCTTTCGCCGTAAAGCCTTTTGAAATCTGACACAGCGGTTGCATTAAGAAGTTTATCTTTAAATGTATGTTAAACACTTGTATCTTAGATCAATGTTTATGATGCATATTTCTGTAATATAATGTGGCTCTCTGCACTTTCACGGGTGATTTGTTTTGAGACAATGCATTTGCTAACAACGCGCCAATTAAATTAGATTTTTTGGAATAAATATGAACTTTATCGAACAAACATACATGTTGTGAAATGAAGTCCTATGAGTGCCATCTGATGAAGATCATCAAAGGTTAGTGATTATTTTAATCGCTATTTCTGACTTTTGTGAGCCCTCCCTTGGTGGAAAATTGCTGTATGTTTTCTGTGACTAGGCACTGACCTAACATAAATCGCATGGTGTGCTTTCGCAGTAAAAGCGTTTTGAAATCGGACACTGTGGTTGGATTTACAAGAAGTTTATCTTTAAAATGTGTATTATACTTGTTGTTTGAGGAATTTTAATTATGGGATTTCTGTTATTTTGAATTTGGCGCCGTGCAATTTCACTGCTGTTGTCGAGGTGGGACGCTTGTACCAGAGAGGTTAAAGACCGGACGTAAACCTAAAAGTGGACCAAACAAAACCAGGGAAATCAGATAAATGATTGTTACTCTAGAAATCAAATAGGACGTGCCAACTAAAGGTGTTGACCTTCCCACATCTCTCAAGACAACTGGAGCAACTGGGCCAGACACTCTTAAATAACACCTGGGCCAGCACAGGTGAAACCCCTTCCCACTAACGAGACGACAAACCAGCAGTGTAGCATACTGACTAACCAGGTGACACCAATCGGGTCGCCGTACGTAACTAATGTCCTTGAAATATAAATGAAAACAAACAAAGTCTGTTACCAGGCCTCTTTGCGAATCAACACGACTTTGTGAAAATGTGTGTTTCACCATCTTATATTTAATTGTTGACGCCAGTAGACGCCATGTTTTATATTGGAGAGACGACACATAAGTAGCAACACACATAAGTTGATCATGTTGTGAGATGGAAGTTGTTTTTCTGTTGGTGGAGAGCAAACTGTACAACACAAATATAGGATATATTTTTTTTAGGGAAGGTGTTAGAGGCTTTGGTTTTTCCATTTATGTTTTGAGGTTGGACTTTAGCACGTATAGCTCGTTTAGCACGATTGGTGTCACCTTCATTAGTACATAAAAATGTTTACATCATTTAGCAGACAGTCTTATCCAGAAGGACGTAAAGCAGTGATGGCCCCCCCCCCCCTCAACGGTAATTGACCGCGCCGCCAATGGACATATATCATTGTTACAGTTGTAAATATGTAATATTTAAATTATGCTATATTAGTGTAGTCTGCAACTGACTAATGAGTTTATTGTGACTAAAAAACTCATCTAATCTAACACGTCTCGTTTTTGGAGGAATCCTGGAATACAGATTCCTAAATTAAACGATTTGTTTCTATTTCTTGTTTCTGATTCCTGTTGATTAGTCTTTTTTTAAACCAAAAACCAGACCTGTTACCAACCCCTCTACCCCCCCCACCCACATAGTTATACCAAGGCAAACCCCCCTGCCTTACCAACCCCCTCTACCCCCCCCACGTCACATGGTTACTAACCACCTCCACCCCACCCACCCACTCTGTTTACAACCCCCACCCACATGTTATCCAATCCCCGCTTCTTACCCCCCCCCAACCACCTGTTACCAACCCCCACCCCACATACCAACCCCTTCTACCCCCCCCCCACCTGTTACCAACCCCTCTACCCCCCCACCCACCTGTTACCAAAGCCCCCACCCCACAGTTACCAACCCCCCTCTCCCCCCCACCCACCTGTTACCAAGCCCCCACCCCACATGTTACCAAACCCCCTCTACCCCCCCACCCACCTGTTACCAACCCCACCCCACATGTTACCAACCCCCCTACCCCCCCCACCCCACCTGTTACCAAGCCCCACCCCACATTTTACCAACCGCCCTCTACCCCCCCCACCCCACATGTTACCAACCCCCTCTTACCCCCCCCACCCACCTGTTACCCAAGCCCCCACCCCACCTGTTACCAACCCCCTCCTACCCCCCCACCCATCTGTTACCAAGCCCCCACCCCACCTGTTACCAAGCCCCTCTACCCCCCCCCCCCACATGATACCAAGCAACCCCCCTGCCTGTTACCAAACCCCCCACCTCCTGTTGCCAACCCCCCCACCCCGCCTGTTGCCAACCCCCCCACCCCGCCTGTTGTCAACCCCCCCACCCCGCCTGTTGTCAACCCCCACCCCGCCTGTTACCAAAGCCCCACCCCCCACCACCCACCTTTACAACCCCCCCACCCGCCTGTTACTGTTTACTTGTAACCTTTCGGTTACAAGTCAATGCTAACCACTAGCTACTGCCTCCTCTAACACTAGCTACCTGCCTGCCTCTAACCACTAGCTCCTGCCTACTCTAACCACTAGCTCTACCTGCGCCACTACATCTAACCACTAGGCTACCTGCCTAGTCTAACCACTAGGCTACCTGCTCCTCTAACCACTAGGCTACCTGCCTCCTCTAGACCACTGGCTACCTGCCTCCTCTATCCCACTAGGCTACCTGCCTCCTCTAACCACTAGGCTACCTGCCTCCTCTAACCACTAGGCTACCCTGGCTCTCCTCTAACCACTAGGCTACCTGCCTCCTCTAACACTAGGCTACCTGCTCTCCTCTAACCACTAGGTACCTGCTCCTCTAACCACTAGGCTACCTGCCTCCTCTAACCCACTAGGCTACCTGCCTCCTCTATAATCCACTAGGCTACCTGCCTCCTCTAACCACATAGGCTACTCGTGCCTCCTCTAACTCTCACTAGGCTACCTGCCTCCTCTAACCACTAGGCTAACCTTTGCCTCCTCTAACCACTAGGCTACCTGCCTCCCTAACCACTAGGCTACCTGCCTCCTCAACCACTACTGCTACCTGGCCTTCCGTTTTCTAACCACTTAGGCTACCTGCCTCCTCTAACCACTAGGTACCTGCCCCTCTAACCACTAGTGCTATGCTCCTCTAACCACTAGGCTACCTGCCTCCTCTAACCACTAGGCTACCTGCCTCCTCTAACACATAGGCTACCTGGCTCCTCTCTTCGCTAACCAACTAGGCTACCTGCCTCCTCTAACCACTAGGTCTACTGCCTCCTCTATTACCACTAGCTACCTGCCTCACTCTAACCACTAGGCTACCTGCCTCCTTCTAACCACTAGGGCTACCTGCCTCCTCTAACCACTAGGCTACCTGCCTCCTCTAACCACTAGGCTACCTGCCTACTTCTAACCACTAGGCTACCTGCCTCCTCTTACCACTAGGGCTTACCTGCCCTCCTCTATACCACTAGGCTACCGCCTCCTCTCACACTAGGCTACCTTCCTCCTCTAACCACTAGCTACCTGCCTCCTCTAACCACTAGGCTACCTGCCTTCCTCTAACCACTACTACCTGCCTCCTCTAACCACTAGCTACCTGCCTCCTCTCTAACCACTAGTGCTACCTCCTGCCTCTACTAACCACTAACTAGGGCTAACCTGGGCCTCCTCTAACCAACTAGGCTACCTGGCCTCCTCTAACCACTAGGTCTACCTGCCTACTCTAACCTGCACCTCTACCTTACCACTTAGGCTACCTGCCTCCTCTAACCACTAGGCCTACCTGCCTGCCTCTAATTCGCACTAGGCTACCTGCCTTCCCTCTAACCACTAGGTACCTGTCCTCTCTAACCACTAGGCTACTGTGCCCATCCACTAACTACTTTAGTCTACCTGCTCTCCTCTAACCACTAGGCATCTCTGCTCCTCTAACCACTAGGTGCTACCTGCCGCCACTACACTCTAACCACTAGCTACTGCCTACTCTAACCATAGGCTACCTGCCTCCTCTAACCACTAGGCTACCTGCCTCCTCTAACCACTAGGCTACCTGCCTCCTTCTAAACCACTAGGGCTACCTGGCCTACTCTAAACCACTAGGGCTCTACCTTGCCGCCACTACACTCTAACCCTAGGCTTACCTGCCTAGTCTAACCACTACGCTACCTGCGTCCTCTAAACACTAGGCTTACCTGCCTCCTCTAACCACAGGCTACCTGCCTCTCAACCACTAGGCTACCTGCCACCCCTCTATTATGAATTGGTACTGATTTCTTTTTTACTATTTGTTTGACATTCTATCAATATTGAATGAGCTGGGCAAGGTCAGGCATCATTCACCTAAGCTATACTCCCATTAACTGTTGTATTCAACCAATTAAACTTTGATTTGATTATCTCCTAGTAGCAAAGGTTCCCAAACAAATACATAGCAGGCACATTAAAATCTGTGGT
>NW_019943330.1:74684-90954 GCF_002910315.2 Salvelinus sp. IW2-2015
TATTGCTAGTCAACTTCCAGTGGACATCCCCATGAGTGTCTTTCAGAACCCCTCCTAAAACCTCACCTGTTTAATGTTGGTTGTTGTCAGTGACTCTGTGTGTTCCCCTATCTGTTTGAGTGCGATTTTTGGGGTTTCTTGGTGGTGAACCTAACAGAGGTGAGTGCTACGGGGCGAGAGTRATTTGGTTCAGTTACCRTWGCTTGCTTGGGTACAGGAARAATGGTGGKCATCTTGAAGCATGTGGGGACAACCGGCTGGAATCGGGAGGGATTGAATATGGCTGTGAATACTCCAGCCAGCTGATTTGTATATGTTCTGAGAATTACCGGATTCATTGTTAACATGCTTGAAATATCAACTCACGTCGGCCCGCAGCGATAGAGACCACAAACCTCTTGACCAGTGGGGGACCCGCCGTTGGTGGGTCAATGTTTTTTGAGAAGTGACCACAGAAAAAGGGGTTTATCTTGTCTGGGAGAGTGAGGTGTCTGTTTATAACGCAGATGTTTACCAGACATTCTAGGTAGCTTAACTTCTTTTGAAAGCTTCTTACTTTTGGACTCAGTAAATCCATGTTTTAGTTCATATTTTGTAATCCCAGCCTTCTGGACCACCCCTCTCCCCAGACAGATAATACCACCCCTCTCCCCAGACAGATAATACCCCACAATGGATTTCAGCTTTAGTTGATTTACCTTTTGTCTGTGTGTGGATTGGCTCTTTGACACGAGATCGTTGGATTTCACATCAGAGAATCGTTATTTCTTCACGTCTAACGTGACCTTTCTCCGCCTATATATTGCACAATATATAGTCAGACCAGCTCAGCAACATAAATGATGGGTCGCCCTTCGAAATCCAACAATGATTTGCTGATTTGTCTGCACTGATGTGATCTGTCAATCATGTGTCAGAAGCTGGAGAAACTTTCCGGTTTGACGGTGGGGGGGGGTGAGAGAGAGACACTATCTCCTTCCCTCCCTCTATCCTTCCCTCCCTTTTGGCCCTTCGTTTCATCACAGCTCCATGTGTAAGCTAAACTATGACCTCATAGGGCTTCTCCATCATCAGTGTTCAAACAGATCGGGAGTAGGCCTAATCAAAGTTATCCTGGATTTGGCTCAGTCCAAACTGAGCCAGATGGTTAACGAGTCTCTCCGCCTCTCAGAGGAGTCAGACCAGGCCAGGCAGTGTGTCAGACCAGGCCAGGCAGTGTGTCTGGAAGACAATATGTGGAGATGTCATCACTTCCAGTCTGTCCGTCCGCACCTACTACCCTCTCCTTCACAGCCTCCTGGCTGCGTCTCCGTCTGGTCTCTGACACTAATCCCTGACCAGACCAGACCCGTCTCCTGCCAGCCTCCAACATTAGGCGCCAACATTGGGTTCTCACACTCCAACGGTGGCAGCTTCTAAACTCTCCACCACTGCTAAACCTCTCAACATTCACTGTGCTGCCATATTTATAGACCTGTCCCAAGGCCTTTCATACTGTCGACCATCCCCATCCCCTAATCATTTAACGGTGAAATGGGCCTCGACCAGGCGTCTTGCAAGTGGTTCGGGAACTATCTGTCAGGCAGGACACAATGTGTGCTTTATGATGGTGTCAAATTACCTCGATATTACTAAAGGTGTCCCGCAGGTGCCGATTTTGGGACCTGTCCTCTTTCCTATTTCTATAAATGATATTGGTCTATCTGCAAAAATCTGTACCGTTTATCCAGATGTAGATTAAACCGTTATGTACCGTTATGTACCGTTGTTGATACCGTTATTGTCGTTACGTTAAGTACCGTTATGTACCGTTGTGTACCGTTATGTACCGTTATGTACCGTTAAAGTACCGTTGTGTACGTTATGTACCGTTTGTGTACCGTTATGTACCGTTGTGTTACCGTTGTTACCGTTATGTACGCTATTGCCCCATTGGCTGACCAGGCTACGTTGGAACTGAAATCATATTTTTCTTTCCTTGCAGAAAGTCCTTGTTGATGTTAAAATCTGTACTTTAAACGCAGGAAAAAGTAAATCTATGACTGTTTTCTAATTCTCATTGAAATTTTCAGATGGCTTACGCATTTATACATTGGATGGTTCTTTCATCAAGCAGGTTCCTGGTTCCTGTTCCTGCCTATAAATATCTGGGCTTTTGGATTGATAATAATTTGACGTCTAATAATCATACGGACGAGCTCGTTAAGAAGCTGATTAGGCTTCTTATATAGAATATAGATGTAGACTCTCTCCAAACAACAGGAAGTAACTTTCCTGTCAGGTCTTGAATAAGACACCATTTACCAGAATGCAGCAGCCGCTAATCTTAAACCTTTAGATGCTATCTACCATATGCCCTTTGCTTATCACAGGTGACTGTTTTAATACTCATCGCTGCACCCTGTATCAAAAGGTTGGCTGGTCCTCTTTTTATTAAAGGCCTGTAGATCAATTCATTATTCCCTTTTTGTTTACAAAGCTCTACTATAACAAGCTTCAGACCTCAATTCACTATTCAATAAAACAATATGACACACCAAACCCGTTCACAAGGATGGAACTCTGGAGGTTCCTCTAGTACCTACTGATCTAGTTAAATCCTTAACTCTGGAGGTCCTCTAGTACCTACTGATCTAGTTAAATCCTTAACTCTGGAGTTCCTCTAGTACCTACTGATCTAGATAAATCCTTAACTCTGGAGGTTCCTCTAGTACCCACTGATCTAGTTAAATCCTTAACTCTGGAGGTTCCTCTAGTACCTACTGATCTAGTTAAATCCTTAACTCTGGAGGTTCCTCTAGTACCTACTGATCTAGTTAAATCCTTAACTATGGAGGTTCCTCTAGTACCTACTGATCTAGTTAAATCCTTAACTCTGGAGGATCCTCTAGTACCTACTGATCTAGATAAATCCTTAACTCTGGAGGATCCTCTAGTACCGACTGATCTAGTTAAATCCTCTAGTACCTACTTGATCTAGTTAAATCCTCTAGTACCTACTGATCTAGTTAAATCCTTAACTCTGGAGGATCTCTAGTACCGACTGATCTAGTTAAATCCTCTAGTACCTACTGATCTAGTTAAATCCTCTAGTACCTACTGATCTAGATAAATCCTTAACTCTGGAGGATCCTCTAGTACCTACTGATCTAGTTAAATCCTTAACTCTGGAGGATCCTCTAGTACCTACTGATCTAGTTAAATCCTTAACTCTGGAGGATCCTCTAGTACCTACTGATCTAGATTAAATCCTTAACTCTGGAGGATCCTCTAGTACCTACTTATCTAGATAAATCCTTAACTTGGAGGATCTCTAGTACCTACTGATCTAGAATAAATCCTTAACTCTGGAGGATCCTCTAGTACCTACTGATCTAGGATAAATTCCTTAACTCTGGAGGATCCTCTAGTACCTACTGATCTAGATAAATCCTTAACTCTGGAGGATTCCTCTAGTACCTACTGATCTAGTTAAATCCTTAACTCTGGAGGATCCTAGTACCTACTGATCTAGTAAATCCTTAACTCTGGAGGATCCTCTAGTACCTACTGATCTAGTTAAATCCTTAACTCTGGAGGATCCTCTAGTACCTACTGATCTAGATAAATCCTTAACTCTAGAGGATCCTCTAGTACCTACTGATCTAGAAAATCCTTAACTCTGGAGGATCCTCTAGTACCTAGTGATCTAGATAAATCCTTAACTCTGGAGGATCTCTAGTACCTACTGATCTAGTAAATCCTTAACTCTGGAGGATCTCTAGTACCTAGTGATCTAGATAAATCCTTAACTCTGGAGGATCCTCTAGTACCTACTGATCTAGTTAATCCTTAACTCTGGAGATCCTCTAGTACCTACTGATCTAGTTAAATCCTCTAGTACCTACTGATCTAGATAAATCCTTAACTCTAGAGGATCCTCTAGTACCTACTGATCTAGAAAAATCCTTAACTCTGGAGGGATCCTCTAGTACCTAGTGATCTAGATAAATCCTTAACTCTGGAGGATCCTCTAGTACCTACTGATCTAGTTAAATCCTTAACTCTGGAGGATCCTCTAGTACCTACTGATCTAGATAAATCCTTAACTCTGGAGGATCCTCTAGTACCTACTGATCTAGTTAAATCCTTAACTCTGGAGGATCCTCTAGTACCTACTGATCTAGTTAAATCCTCTAGTACCTACTGATCTAGATTAAATCCTTAACTCTGGAGGATCCTCTAGTACCTACTGATCTAGGTAAATCCTTAACTCTGGAGGATCCTCTAGTACCTACTGATCTGTTAAATCCTTAACTCTGGAGGATCTCTAGTACCTACTGATCTAGATAATCCTTAACTCTGGAGGATCCTCTAGTACCTACTGATCTAGATAAATCCTTAACTCTGGAGGATCTCGAGTACCTACTGATCTAGATAAATCCTTAACTCTGGAGGATCCTCTAGTACCTACTGATCTAGTTAAATCCTTAACTCTGGAGGATCCTCTAGTACCTACTGATCTAGTTAATCCTTAACTCTGGAGGATCTCTAGTACCTACTGATCTAGATAATCCTTAACTCTGGAGGATCCTCTAGTACCTACTGATCTAGATAAATCTTAACTCTGGAGGATCTCTAGTACCTACTGATCTAGATAAATCCTTAACTCTGGAGGATCCTCTAGTACCTACTGATCTAGATAAATCCTAACCTGGAGGATTCTCTAGTACCTACTGATCTAGATAATCCTAACTCTGGAGGATCCTCTAGTACCTACTGATCTAGATAAATCCTTAACTCTGGAGGATCTCTAGGACCTACTGATCTAGATAAATCCTTAACTCTGGAGGATCCTCTAGTACCTACTGATCTAGATAAATCCTTAACTCTGGAGGATCCTCTAGTATGTAAAATCTGATTCAGTTTTAATGCCTTTTGGAAAACCCTGCACCCTCCAGTTCCTCGAGGGCGTTCAGGACTTTTTAATATTGAATGGATTTAATGAGAAATGTTTAGATTGAATGTAAATACTTGTATTTGTGGTGGTTTCAAGCTGAAGTGTTGATTCTGTAATTAGAAAAATTCTATATAATTTTAATGCACAGACACTTTACCTCCTACAGCCCCTATACAGTAAGAACATCTCTTACACCCAGGACAGTCAGACAGTGTGGAAATGCATAATTAGCAGGATATTTGACGAGGTGCGATCAGTAATCATCCATCAATGAGGGTGTAAAAAATATAACCTGCTAATGTATTCATGCGCCTCTTCATCCGTGTTGTTTTCACAGTGGAGCTGTGGCGCTGTGGGGCGTCATCATGGTCTATATGGTGTCTCAGTTTCCTGCCTGGGACTGATGTAATAGTGCTACTGCTGTGGAGCTGTGGGGCGTCCATCATGGCTCTATATGGTGTCTCAGTTTCCTGCCTGGGACTGATGTAACAGTTATACTGCTGTGGAGCTGTGGGGCGTCCATCATGCCTCTATATGGTGTCTCAGTCTCCTGCCTGGGACTGATGTACAGTTATACTGCTGTGGAGCTGTGGGGATCATCATGGCTCTATATGGTGTCTCAGTTCCTGCCTGGGACTGATGTAACAGTGATACTGCTGTGAGCTGTGGGGCGTCCATCATGGCTCTATATGTGTCTCAGTTTCCTGCCTGGGACTGATGTAACAGTGATACTGCTGTGGAGCTGTGGGGGCGTCCATCATGGCTCTATATGGGTCTCAGTTTCCTGCCTGGGACTGATGTAACAGTGTACTGCTGTGGAGCTGTGGGGGCGTCCATCATGCTCTATATGGTGTCTCAGTTTCCTGCCTGGGACTGATGTACAGTGATACAGCTGGGAGGCTGTGGGCGTCCATCATGGCTCTATATGGTGTCTCAGGTTCCTGCCTGGGACTGATGTAACAGTGCTACTGCTGGGGAGCTGTGGGGGCGTCCATCATGCTCTATAGGTGTCTCAGTTTCCTGCCTGGGACTGATGTAACAGTGATACTGCTGGGAGCTGTGGGGGCGTCCATCATGGCTCTATATTGGTGTCTCAGTTTCCTGCCTGGGACTGATGTAACAGTGCTACTGCTGGGGAGCTGTGGGCCTGTGGGGGTCCATCCATGGCTCTATATGGTGTCTCAGTTTCCTGCCTGGGACTGATGTAAGTAGTGATACTGCATGTGGAGTGTGGGGGCGTCCATCATGGCTCTATATGGTGTCTCAGTTTCCTGCCTGGGACTGATGTAACAGTGATACCTGCGTTGGAGCTGTGGGGGCGGTCCATCATGGCTCTATATGGTGCTCAGTTTCCTGCCTGGGACTGATGTAACAGTGATACTGCTGTGGAGCTGTGGGGCGTCCATCATGGCTCTATTTGGTGTCTCAGATTCCTGCCTGGGACTGATGTAATAGTGATACTGCTGTGGAGCTGTTGCGCTGTGGGGGTGTCCATCTGGCTCTATATGGTGTCTCAGTTTCCTGCCTGGGACTGATGTAATAGTGCTACTGCTGTGGAGCTGTGGGGCGGGTCTCCACATGACCTATATGGTGTCTCAGTTTCCTGCCTGGGACTGATGTAATAGTGCTACTGCTGTGGAGCGTGGGGCGTCCATCATGGCTCTATATGGTGTCTCAGTTTCCTGCCTGGGCTGATGTAATAGTGCTACTGCTGTGGCTGTGGGGGCGTCCATGCCTGGTGCTCCATGTTACAGATATAAAACTGTTACCAGCACCACCACTTCATCTGGCTGTACTCTACAGCACCATGATGGTGTCTCAGTTGCCTGCTTTGGACAGATGTAATATTGCAACTGCTATCACAACCTCCATCCTGGCTCCACTGGTTGATTTGTGTGTGTCCATGGAAACTGACATGTGAATAGACCTCATGTTACGCAATCAACATCCATAACAGGGAAGAATACCTCCTCAACACCCATAACCTAGCTATCTATATAACTTGACTCTCAATATAACCACTCTATTTAATTTTTTTTATTTACTATTTTCTACATTGTTGAATAATAGTGAAGACATCACAATTATGAAATAACACATATGGAATGATTTAGTAACCAAAAAAGTGTAAAACAAATCAAAATCTTTTTTATATTTTACATTCTTCAAAGTAGCCACCCTTTTCCTCAATGACAGCTTTGCACACTCTTGGCATTCTCTCAACTAGGTTCATGGTTCATGAGGTAGTCACCTGGAATGCATTTCAATTAACAGGTGTGCCATGTTAAAAGTTAATTTGTGGAATTTCTTTCCTTTTTAATGCGTTAGAGTTGTGTTGTGACAAGGTAGGGGGGTAGGGGGGGTATACAGAAGACAACCCTACTTGCTAAAAGACCAAATCCGTATTATGGCAAGAACAGCTCAAATAAGCAAAGAGAAACGACAGTCCATCATTACTTTAAGACATGAAGGTCAGTCAATCTGGAAAATGGTAAGTACATTGAAAGTTTCTTCAAGTGCAGTCGCAAAAACCATCAAGCGCTATGATGAAACTGACTCTCATGAGGACCGCCACAGAAAAAGAAGACTCAGAGTTACCTCTGCTGCAGAGGATAAGTTCATTAGAGTTAACTGCACCTCAGATTGCAGCCCAAATAAATGCTTCACAGAGTTCAAGTAACAGACACATCTCAACATCAACTATTCAGAGGAGACCTCTGAATTTTGACCTCTGAATTTTGTCGCCTTTATTTAACCATGTAGGCCAGTTGAGAAGAAGTTCTCATTTACAACTGCGACCTGACCAAGATAAAGCAAAGCAGTGTGACACAAACAACAACACAGAGTTACACATGGAYTAAACAAACATACAATCAATAATACAGTAGAAAAATTCTATCTACGTATTAGTGCTGAAATAGTAGGAAATAACGAGAGGTAAAGGCAAATATAGGGCCAATTTGCATCAATTTGATGAGTAGATGTTGGAGCTATTTTGTAAATGCATCGGCGAA
The DNA here is from genome assembly GCF_002910315.2 of Salvelinus sp. IW2-2015. Lineage (NCBI taxonomy): Eukaryota > Metazoa > Chordata > Actinopteri > Salmoniformes > Salmonidae > Salvelinus > Salvelinus sp. IW2-2015. The sequence goes on from NW_019943330.1 coordinate 82,638, forward strand.
GTCGAGAATCGTTAGATCGTCAGTTTTACGAGGGTATGTTTGGCAGCAGATGAGTAAGGATGCTTTTGTTCAAAATAGGAAGCCGATTCTAGATTTAATGGATTGGAGATGCTTAATGTGAGTCTGGAAGAGAGTTTACAGTCTAACCAGAACCTAGGTATTTGTTATGTCACAGTCGCTGAGATGGCGAGGCACGGGCAGCGATCGTTTGAAGAGCATGCATTTAGTTTTACTTGCATTTAAGAGCAGTTGGAGTCCAACGGAAGGAGAGTTGTTGGATGCTTGTTCTGTGATAAGGTTGGTGGGACGTACGCCCACCTTGCCAACATCCAGTGAAAATGCAGAGCGCAAATTCAAATAAATTACTAAAAAATTAAACTTTCATGAAATCACACATTCAATATACCAAATTAACGATACGTGTCAGAAGCATTTAAAAAATGCTTTAGGCGAAAGCAAACAATGCTATTATCTGAGGATAGAACCCACTAATCACAGACCATCATTTTAACCCTCCGGCGCGACACAAACAGAAATAAAGATATAATTCATGCCTTACCTTTGACGAGCTTCTTCTGTTGGCACTCCAAAATGTCCCATAAACATCACAAATGGTCCTTTGTTGGATTAATTCCTCGATATACGTATATCCAATATTTATATTTTTTGGCCTTGATCCAGAAAAACACGTTTCCAACTTGCACAACGTGACTACAAAATATCTCAAAAGTTACCTGAAGCTTTGTCCAAACTTTTCAAACTACTTTTGTAATACAAAACAGTTTAGCAACTCAGAGTGTTTTCTATCCAATATATAATATATATGCTATATATTAGCATCTGGGACTGAGTAGGAGGCAGTATACTCTGGGCACGCTTTTCATCCAAACGTGAAAATGCTGCCTCCTATCCACACGAAGTTAACACAGTGTCAAAGAAGGGCCAGAATATAACAGCATGGTGTCATCTGCGTAGAGGTGGATCAGAGAATCACCAGCAGCAAGAAGTCCATCATTGATGTATACAGAGAAAAAAGTCGGCCGCGATGAACCCTGTGCACCCCCATAGACTGCTAGAGGTCCGGACAACAGGCCCTCATATTTACACACACTGAACTCTATCTGAGAAGTAGTTGTGAACCAGGCGAGGCAGTCATTTAAGAAACCAAGGCTGTTGAGTCTGCGATAAAATGCATTGATTGACAGAGTCGAAAGCCTTGGCCAGGTCAATGAAACCGCTGCACAGTAATGTATTTTATCAATGGACATATGAATCGTTTAGGACCTTGAGTGTGGCTGAGGTGCACCCATGCCCAGCTCGGACCCCAGATTGCATAGCGGAGAAGGACGATGGATTGAAATGGTCGGTGATCTGTTTGTTATCCTGGCTTTCGAAGATTTAGAATGGCAGGGTAGGATAGATATATGGTCTGTACAGTTTGGTCTAGAGTGTCTCCCCCTTTGAAGAGGGGATGACGCGGCATTTCCAATCTTAGGGATCTCAGACGATAAGAAAGAGAGTTTGAACAGGCTAGTAATAAGGTTGCAACAATTGCGACGGATAATTTTTGAAGAGAGGTCCAGATTGTCTAGCTAGGCCTTCATGGTCAATTGGTTGAATCATGGTCGAATCAGGCCTTCATATGTAATGCTGCAAGGAAACCACTATTAAGGACACCAATAAAAGAAGATTTGCTTGGCCAAGAAAACGACAAGGCATTAGATCGGTGGAAATCTGTCCTTTGTCTGAGGAGTCCAAATTTGAATCCAACTGCCTGTCTTGTGTATCGCAGATAAGTGAAGAATGATCTTGCATGTGTGGTTCCCACCGTGAAGCATGGAGGAGGAGGTGTGATGATGTAGGGTGCTTTGCTGGTGACATTGTCAGTGATTTATTTAGAATTCAAGGCACACTTAACCAGCATGGCTACCACAGCATTCTGCAGTGTATCCATCTCATCTGGTTTGCGTTTAGTGGGACTATAATTTGTTTTTCAACAGACAATGACGCAACACACCTCCAGGCTGTGTAAGGGCTTTTTCGACTAAGGAGAGTGGGATGCTGCATCAGATGACCTGGCCTCCACAATCACTGACGTCAAACAAATGGAAATGGTTCTAGGATGAGTTGGACCGCAGAGTGAAGGAAAAGCAGTCAACAAGTGCTCAGCATATGTTGGTAACTCCTTCAAGTCTTTGGAAAGCATTCCAGGTGAAGCTGGTCAAGAGAATGCCAAGAGTGTGCAAAGCTTCATCAATGCAAAGGAGGGCTATTTGAAAAATTGCAAATACAAAATATAATGTATTTGTTTTGTTAAACTACTTTCTGGTTACTACATGGTTCATATGTGTATTTCTAGTTGATTGTCTCACTATATCTACAATGTAGAAAAATATACAATAAAAAAACCTTGAATGAATAGGTGTCCAAACTATTGACTGGTACTGTGTGTGTATGTGTAATTTATATAATATAAATATATATCTAACTATCTATCTCAACAGGACAAGAAGAGTACCTCTATGTATTGAAGGTTCTAAATGTTACCCCAGTTACAGAACAATACCCATAACTTCAATAACAATCATAACTATCCGTAAGGGAATAAACCCTCCTCTGTGTAGTAGAGTATGAGATGAAAGCTTCCACAAGATGTCTTGTTGTCTGGTTAAACACAACACATATCAAAGCTTCGTTGCTCTCGTATCTGGTTTAAAACAACAACATTCAAAGCTTCCTTCCTGTTGTCTGGTAAACACAACACATATCAAGCTTCCTCTCTGTTGTCTGGTAAACACAACAATATCAAGCTCCTCTGTTGTGGTTAAACACAACACATATCGCTTCTCTCGCTGTTGTCTGGTTATAACACAAACATATCAAGCTTCCTCTCCTGTTGTGGTTAAACGGAACACATATCACGTCTTCCTCTCCTTGTTGTCTTGGTTAAACAAACAGCAATCAAGCTTCTTCTCTTCCTGTTGTCTGTTAAAACACAATCTATCAAGCTTCCTCTCCTGTTCTGTAAGAAAATCACATACTCAAGCTTCCTCCCTGGTGGTTAAAAACAACACATATCAAGCTTCCTCTCCTGTTGTCTGGTTAAACACAAACATAGTCGAAGCGTCTCTCCTGTATTCGGTTAAAAACAACACAATAGCTCCCTGCTGTCTGGTAGACACCTACTCTCTGTGTTGTCTGGTTTACAAACAGAACACATATATCGAAGCTTTCCTCTCCTGTTGTCTGGTAAACACAACACAATATCAAGCTTCCCTTTCTCTGTTGTCTGGTGGTAAATAAACAATCTACATATCTAAGCGTCCTCTCCTGTTGGTCTGGTTAAACAACAAACACATCATAGTCTCTCTCCGGTTGTCTGGTTGAAACAACACAATATCAAGCTTCCTCGCTTGTTCGGTTTAAAAGACACACACAGTTCAAGCTTTCCTCCCTGTTGTCTGTAAAAACACACACATATACTTCCCTGTGAAAAACACAACAAGCTTCCTCTTCCTGTTGTCTGGCTTAAAAACACACATATATCAAGCTTCACTCTCCTGGTGTCCTGTTTAAAAACAACACATATCAAACTCCTCTCCGGTTGTCTGTTTAAACAAGCGCTCTCCTGTGTGGAAACACAATCAACATATCATAAGCTTCCTTCTCCTGTTGTTCTGGTTAAGAAAACAACCACATATCGAAGCCTTCCTCCCTGTTGTCGGTTAAGACACAAACACATTAATTCAACTTTCCTCCTGTTGTCTGCTGTTAAACACAACACATATATCAAGCTCCTCTTTCCTGTTGTCTGGTTACAGACCACCAACACTATCAAGCATCCTCTGTTTCTGTTAAACACAACATCATGATTCAAGCTCGTCTCCTGTTGTTCATGGTTAAAAAAAACACATATCGAGCTTCCTCTCCTGTGTACTGGTTTAAAACACAACACATATCAAGCTCCGCTTGTTGTCGTTAAACACAACAATATCAACACTTCACCTTCCTTGTCTGGTTTAAGACACAACGACATATCAACTATCCTCTCTGTTGTTCGTGTTAAACACCAAACACATATTCAAGCTTCCTCTCCTGTTGGTCTGGTAAAACACAACAAAATATCAATTCGGTGCTGAACACTTCCGGCTATCCGTCTGGTTAAACACAACACAATTCAACTTTCCTCTCCTTGTTTCTTGTTAAACACAACACGATAATTCAAGCTTCCTCTCCGTTTCTGGTAAACACAACACATATCAAGCTTCCTCCTCTCTGTTTCTGGTTAAACACAACACGTATTCAAGCTTCCTCTTCCTGTTGTCTGGTTTAAACACAACACATTCAAGCTTCCTCCCTGTTGTCTGGTAAAACAAAACCACTACAAGCTTCGTTGCGAAACAACTATCACTCCTCCGTTGTTGGTAAACACAACACTTATCAAGCTTCCTCTCTTGTCTGTTAAAAGGCACAACACATATCAAGCGTCCTCTCCGAGTCTGGTTAAAACACAACAATATCAAGCTTCTCTCTCCGATGGTCTGGTTAAAAACACCACATATCAAATGGCTTCCTCTCCTGTTGTTCGGTTAAAACAACAAACAACATATCAAGCTTTCCTCTCCTGTTGTCGTTAAAACAAACAACAATATCAAGCTCTCTCCGTTGGTCTGGTTAAACACAACACATATCAAGCTTCCTCTCCTGTTGTCTGGTTAAACACAACACATATCAAGCTTCCTCTCCTGTTGTCTGGTTAAAAACAACACATATCAAGCTTCCTCTCCTGTTGTCTGGTTAAACACAACACATATCAAGCTTCCTCTCCTGTGGTCTGGTTAAAAACAACACATATCAAGCTTCCTCTCCTGTTGTCTGGTTAAACACAAGACATATCAAGCTTCCTCTCCTGTTGTCTGGTTAAAAACAACACATATCAAGCTTCCTCTCCTTTAAGCCACCATGTGTTGCTGCCGTGTTCGGAGTGGCTGGGCGTGTATGGGGACTATTAGGGGCTATTAGGCCCAGTCTTTATAGAGTTGCTCTAGTTGTTGAGAGGCGGCAGATGAAAGGGGCCAGTTATATCCCTCCCTGCCGCTGTAGAGAAAATGTACCCGGCAACGCAATTACTTCCTGAATGACCCCTCATCAAGTGGAGAGCCATATTGATTGGGTGGTTTCCTTCCTATGACATGTTCCAGGGAGCTCAAAGTGAGTCTGAAGATCTGTGAGAGAGAAAAGAAGAGCGAGACAGAGGGGGGGGAGAGGAGAGAGAGGAAGAAATGAGAGAGAGGTTTAAGCGCATCTCTGAGAGAGAACAGAGAAGTGGGCAGGCAGATGTTTGGAAGTGAAGTGGACTTTCAATGTGATGTTAACCTATACATCCATATGACAGTGTGATGTTAACCTATAGATCCATATGATAGTATGATATTAACCTATAGATCCATATGATATTAACCTATAGATTCATATGCTAGTGTGACGTTAACGTATAGATTCATATGATAGTGTGATGTTAAAACCTCTTCGGGCTAGGGGGCAGTATGTTCACGTCTGGATGAAAAGCGTGCCCAAAGTAAACTGCCTGCTACTCAGGCCCAGAAGCTTGGATATGCATATAGAAAACACTCTATAACAGAATTGGTATGGCAGGCACAAACCTGAGAAAAATCCATCAAGGAAAAAAAATGGAGATCACTCTCTTTTCAATGATTTGTCTATGTGGATCTAGATTTCTAAGGCACTTGCTTGCAGTTCCTATCGCTTCCACTGGATGTCAACAGTCTTTAGAAATTGGTTGATGTTTTTCCTTTGAGAAATGAAGAAGTAGGGCAGTTCAGAACGAGGGTCGAGTCTGGTGTACTGTTGTGGTTGTGGCGCACGACCTGAAAGCTCGCTCCGCTTAGTTTCCGTCCGGAATTGAACACAGTTTATCCCGTCTTAAATGTTATTGATTATTTACGTTAAGTAGAGGTGTATCTAAAGTTCCATGCATAACACTTGATTTTTCATGAACATTTATAATGAGTATTTCTGTGATTTCATGTGGCTCTCTGCAAAACCAGAGCATGTTTTTGAACTACTGAACATAACACGCCAATGTAAAATTTGATTTTTGGATAAAAATATGCACTTTATCGAACAAAACATACATGTATTGTGTAACATGAAGTCCTATGAGTGTCATCTGATGAAGATCATCAAAGGTGAGTGATTAATTGTATCTATATTTGTGCTTTTTGTGACTCCTCTCTTTGGTGGGAAAAATTGCTGTTTTTTTCTGTGACTTGGTGGTGACCTAACATAATCGTTTGTGGAGTTTTTGCTGTAGAGCATTTTTGAAATCAGACACTGTGGCTGGATTAACGAGAATTGTGTCTTTAAAATGGTGCCTAATACTTGTATGTTTGAGAAATTTGATTGATGAGATTTCTGTTGATTTGTATTTGGCGCCCTGCTATTTCATTGGCTGTTGGCGAGGGGTTCCGCTAGCGGAACGGGGTGCCGCTAGCGGAACCCCTGTCCTAGAAAGGTTAAAAAATACCTAAAGTTGTATTAGGAAAGTTGTTTGAAATGTTTGTAACAAGTTTACAGCTAACTTATTAGATATTTTGTAGTCATGGTGCGCGAGTTGGAACCAGTGGGTCAAACGCACCAAATAAATTGACATTTTGGAGATATAACGACGTAATTTATTGAAAAAAGGACCGTTTGTGATGTTTATGGGACATTTTGGAGTGCCAACAAAATAAGTTCTTCAAAGGTAAGGCATGATTTATATCGTTATTTCTGAGTTTTGTGTCGCACCTGGCGGGATGAAATATGATTGTCTGTGTTTGTTTGATGGGGTGCTGTCCTCAGATAATAGCTTAGTGTAGCTTTAATTTGGTGTATTGCATGTGTGATTTCACGAAAGTTTAATATTTATAGTAATTGAATTGGAATTTGGCGCTCTGCCATTTCACCGGATGTTGTCGAGGGGTTCCGCTAACGGAACGTCTAGCCGTAACAGGTTTTAACCTATAGATCTGTCCTCTGATGCTTTGCTCTGGGATCTCCAGGATGTTTTGACTGTTAGATCTGACTCCAGACCAGTCTCTATAAAACAGTATGGATTCCAGGCGTTAAAGCACACTGTGATTTAGGTTCTGTTGACCTACAGTAGGTCTTTCCACCTAGGTACTGAACCGTGCCCAAGTTGGTACGGGTGGGTTCCGTTTTTCTATTACATTTAGTTGAGGTTCGTTTTGGTTCATGTGAGCCAAAAGTATACCAGTCTGGTACCCGAAAATATCTCGTATTGGCTCGCTTGTAAAGCCTACTGAGGCGCGGGGTTTCACACAGCAGTTCATTGTCTAAAAGAGGCAGAATTCGTCTAAGCTAAAACAATACATCTGTAAATAATGTTGACATTTTTTCCCACCATTTGACATCGAGCTAAAGTGTTTTGTGGCTCAATGAGCATTATTTCTGAAGTTTGACAATGTGCATGAAAGCTAGCTTAAATTTGTCCAACAACATTAGCTTGCTAGCTCTGTTTGTAGCGCTCCTTGGTCTTCATGGTGCCTCTTGCTTAGTGGTGCCTCTAGCTTAGTGGTGTTGCAGACTCTTGGGCCTTTCAGAACAGGTGCATATATACTTAGATCATGTGACACTTAGATTGCACACAGGTGGACTTTATTTAACAAATTATGTGACTTCTGAAGGTAATTGGCTGCACCAGATCTACATATGCACACACCACTTTTCCGTTTTTTTTTTTTATAGAATTTTTTCAAACAAGTAATTTTTTTCATTTCACTTCACCAATTTTTACTATTTTGTGTATGTCCATTACATGACATCCAAATAAAACTACATTTAAATTACCGGTTGTAATGTAGCAAAATAGGTAAAACGGCAAGGGGGGGTGAATACTTTTGGGCCATTAATCAGGCCTAGAAGGGCGCAACGAGGGAGACCAAGGATAACCCTGTGAAAGTGATGTCACTGCTCAGTACGTGGACTTACCCAAAACCGCGCGGAGATTGGCCACAAGTATCTTGTTGCCCCTAACTGCCCCGCCTACAGGACCGACTTAGTCAGGCAGACGCCATTGCGACTTGACATAGAGGCTGTAGAACATTACTAGCGTAGAAGCGGAAAGTTTTCAGAACTGTAAAAATATGTCTGTGAGTATAACAGAATTGGTATGGCAGGCAATACCTGAGAAAAATCCATCCAGGAAAAAAAATTGAGCATGCATAACTATTCACCTCCCAAAGTCATACTTTGTAGAGGCACCTTTTGCAACATTACAACGCATGCAGTCTTT
>NW_019943330.1:95048-101295 GCF_002910315.2 Salvelinus sp. IW2-2015
GCAAGGTTCACTCTTGTCAGAAGAGGTAACGCTAGCTAGACTATGTCCGTTTGATATGAAGCTATGTTACACCAAGTCGTCTAAGCAGCTGATCGGGTCTAGCCACTGACCACATCGTTTTTGCAGGAGGTAGCCATAAGCTTTGTTTTAATTTCTTCGTAATTGCACATGATTAAATGACAATGTTACGTTATTGTAATGAAACAAAAAGGAGCGTGAGGTTGACTGGTACGATTATATAGCCAATCATTTTATTTGCTTATTTACATCTCTCATCTCAATCACTTCCTAGTTACCTGCAGCAACATTCTCTCTGCGACGAGTTCACTTCCTAGTTACGCTGCAGCAACATTCTCTCTGCGACGACGTTCACTTCCTAGTTACGTTACAGTAATATTCTCTCTGCGACGATGTTCATTTCCTAGTTACGTTACAGCAACATTCTCTCTGCGACGACGTTCACTTCCTAGTTACGCTGCAGCAACATTCTCTCTTGCGATGACGTTCACTTCCTAGTTACGTTACGCAACATTCTCTCTGCGACGATGTTCATTTCCTAGTTACGTTCAGCAACTTCTCTCTGCGATGACGTTCACTTCCTAGTTACGTTACAGCAACATTCTCTTCTGCTACGACGTTACTTCCTAGTTACGCTGCAGCAACATTCTCTCTGCGACGACGTTCACTTCCTAGTTACGCTGCAGTAACATTCTCTCTGCGTACAACGTTCACTTCCTAGTTACGCTGCAGTAACATTCTCTCTGCGACGACGTTCACTTCCTAGTTACGCTGCCAGTACATTCTCTCTGCGACGACGTTCACTTCCTAGTTTACGCTGCAGCAACATTCACTCTGCGACGACGTTCACTTCCTAGTATACGGATGTCCTGCAGACACATTAACCTCTCTTGCGACGGCACGCTTCAAAAACTATCCATATGTTTTACGTTCTGCATGTAACTTTGATTCGTACTCTGTCCGGAGCGGACGTGTACCTATCTTCGTCTGGATGTTATTCTGGTTGTCGGAGCAGGGCATTCTGCGTCTGCGACGTTACGTATTGTCCACGTTCCTAGGAGTTACGTCATGCTATGTCAAAACATTCTCTCTGCGACGACGTTACACTTTCACTAAGCTACGACCTTATGCACCAGGCAAACATTGTCTCAATTCTCGCCGACGACGTTCACCTTCCAGTCACAAGGTGCAAAGCATATCATCCTTCTTGCGACGACGGGGTTGGCACTCTCCCTAGTAAATCACGCCCTCGCAGCAACCTTCTACCTCGGGTGCTGGTACGACTGGTTACGGACTCCTTAGTTGACGCTGTTTCATTGTACGAATCTTCTGCATGCACTCCACGTTCACATTTCCCAAGCGGGTTCTCTCACTCGGGGGGCGCCCGCGCTCGGAACTCAAAATAGTTCTACGCTTGTCTTCAGTACATTCTCTCTGCGGACGACGGTTCACCCTTCCTAGTTACGCTGGCAGTATGGTACATTTTCTCTCTGCTGTTACGACGTTTCATCTTTCTCTAGTTTATAGCTGGCTAGCTATTATATGCAGCTTCACTCTGGCGAACGACGGTTAACTGTCTCTTAGTTACTCTGGTTGCCAAGCAAACACTTCTCATCTTGCGACGACGTTCACTTCTAGTTAACGCTGCCATGTGCTCATATACAGAATTGCTCTCTGGCTGACGTTCGTTTATTTTTTTAAGAGGTAGCTGCAAGTCTCTTGGGGTATGTCTCTATAAGCTTGGCACATCTAGCCACTGAGATATTTGCACATTTTTCAAGGCAAAACTGCTCCAGCTCCTTCAAGTTGGATGGGTTCCGCTGGTGTACAGCAATCTTTAAGTCATACCACAGATTCTCAATTGGATTGAGGTCTGGGCTTTGACTAGGCCATTCCAAGACATTTAAATGTTTCACCTTAAACCACTCAGAGTGTTGCTTTAACAGTATGCTTAGGGTCATTGTCCTGCTGGAAGGTGAACCTCCGTCCCAGTCTCAAATCTCTGGAAGATTGAACCAGGTTTCCCTCAAGAATTTCCCTGTGTTTAGCGCTATCCATCATCCCTTCAATTCTGACTTTTTTCTGGCCGCTCTCCGTAAAGCCCAGCTCTATGTATGGCTGAAAGTCGTCCTATGGACAGATACTCCAATCTCCGCTGTGGAGCTTTGCAGCTCCTTCAGGGTTATCTTTGGTCTCTTTGTTGCCTCTCTGATTAATGCCCTCCTTGCCTGGTCTGTGAGTTTTGGTGGGCGGTCCTCTCTTGGCAGGTTTGTTGTGGTGCCATAATCTTTCCATTCTTTAATTATGGATTTAATGGTTTTCGGTGAGATGTTCAAAGTTTCGGATATTTTTTATAACCCAACCCTGATCTGTACTTCTCCACAACTTTGTCCCTGACCTGTTTGTAGCGCTCCTTGGTCTTCATGGTGCCCCTTGCTTAGTGGTGCCTCTTGCTTAGTGGTGTTGCAGACTCTGGGGCCTTTCAGAACAGGTGCATATATACTTAGATCATGTGACACTTAGATTGCACACAGGTGGACTTTATTTAACAAATTATGTGACTTCTGAAGGTAATTGGCTGCACCAGATCTACATATGCACACACCACTTTTCGTTTTTATTTTTGAGAATTTTTTCAAACAAGTAATTTTTTTCATTTCACTTCACCAATTTGGACTGTTTTGTGTATGTCCATTACATGACATTCAAATAAAAATTAATTTAAATTACCGGTTGTATTGTAGCAAAATAGGTAAAACGGCAAGGGGGGATGAATACTTTTGCAAGGCACTCTATGTCAGAAGAGGTAACGCTAGCTAGCTATGTCAGTTTGATATGAAGCTACTGTTACACCAAGTCGTCTAAGCAGCTGATCGGGTCATGGCCACTGACTTGGTTGCACATCGTTTTTGCAGGAGGTAGCCATAAGCTTTGTTTTAATTTCTTCGTAATTGCACATGATTAAATGACAATGTTACGTTATTGTAATGAAACAAAAAGGAGCGTGAGGTTGACTGGTACATTATATAGCCTAATCATTTTATTATGCTTATTTACATCTCTCATCTCAATCACTTCCTAGTTACGCTTCAGCAACATTCTCTCTGCGACGACATTCACTTCCTAGTTACGCTGCAGCAACATTCTCTCTGCGACGACGTTCACTTCCTAGTTACGTTACAGTAATATTCTCTCTGCGACGATGTTAATTTCCTAGTTACGTTACAGCAACATTCTCTCTGCTACGATGCCAAACCCGGTGGCAGGAAGTGCCAGTGCGGTGGCATGTTGGGTGGCATTGTGGGTGCATTGGTGGCATTGGTGGCATGTGGGTGGTATTGGGTGGCATGTGCGGTGGCATGTGGTGTGGGTAGGCAGTGGGACTGTAAGCAGTCTGGCAAACAAAGAAATGATGAAGAGCCTTAAGAAAAGGAAGCCTAATTAGAGTGTATGTGCATAAGAGCCACAAAGAACCAGGGCTTATATGACGGCTGTGAGACAAACCCTCAGAAGTACGAGAGCCAGCCAGAGCCCAGGGCTAGGCCAGCTAGAGCCAGGCCACAGCCAGGCCCAGGCCAGGCTGAGCGCCAGAGCCTAGAGCCAGGCGCCAGGCCGAACCCAGGCCAAGCCAGGCCACAGCCATGCCGAACCAGGCCAGAGCCAGGCCACAGCCAGGCCAAAAAAAAACCAGCTAGACCAGGCCACAGCCAGCACAGACCAGAGCCAGCCAGAGCCAGAAAAAAAGAACCGGGCCAGAGCCAGCCACAGCCAGCCCGGAACAGCCAGAGCCAGATTTTAAGACAAGAACAATTTTCTGTATGAGATTCGAATGATATAAAATCACAGCTTTTACAAACATGTCATACAATAATAACTTAGAAACATCGTATAAATCTTACTAATCAATTTAATACTTCAATAAAGTTTAGTTAGTACAGACCAAAGGACAATGGTTCTAATTTATTACTATACCCTTCTAGATGTGTCCCAAATGACCCTCTATATAGTACACTACTGTTGACCAGGACTCATAGGTCTCTATCAAAAGGATGCACTATATAGGAATAGGTGCAGCCCTTGTAAAAGTAGTGCACTATATAGGGAATAGGTGCCAGCCCGGGTTAACAGTAGCTGCACTATATAGGGAATAGGGTGCCAGCCCTGGTTAAAAGTAGTTGCCACTATATAGAATAGGTGCCAGGCCTGGGTTAGAAAAGTAGTGCACTATAAGGAATAGGCAGCCCTGGTAACAGTAGTGCACTATATAGGAATAGGGTGCCAGCCCTGGTAAAAGAGATTGCACTGAATAGGAATAGGGTGCCCAGCCCTGGGTTAAAAAGAGTTGCCACTATATAGGAATAGGTGGCCAGCCTGGTAAAAGAGTGCACACTAGATAGGAATAGGGTGCCCATTTGGGATTGTCCTCGACTGTAGGAGAAATGCCCTCGGGACAGAGAGAGAAACAACAGAGAGTCTATTGGTAGCAACTCTGACCTAGAGAAAAGCTCTCAACGCATGGAGCTCACCATCATACAGGCTTCCAGAGGTTCGAAGGCACTCTCTGTGTGCCTTATTCACGCATTGGCCGTAGTAAAACGAACCAATCAGTGTTCTGAACTCTGAGAGGTGGACTCTGGGAAACAGATGTGTGATGTTACTCAAAATACTAATGTCATAATATGTCATTCAATATGTCCTATACTGTACGCTAACATCAATCCCCGTCACACATGGTGCTACAGATTCATTATCAGAAAGGTTACAGCTCGTGAATATCAGTCTCATTGACACTCAGGAATAGAGCCCAGAAACATAGCCGAACCGCTTTGTTGTACAAACCTTCAACTCCTCTCTTCTAAAGGCAGATGAACAGCATCATAACAGCATTATTGATGTTCATGTCCTGCTCTCCTCTCATCAAGAGACAGGAGGGAGGGACAGGTAAAAATGCATTCCTCCCTTAGATCAAAGCCTGGAAGCAGTCCAGTAAAGCCAGACAGACACGCAGAGGAGACTGACTTGAAATGCAGTTTTTAATAAACCCAGAAAGACAAAGCACCACAAAGAACTCACATGGAGTTCGTCCTAGAATAGCCATCTCACCAGAGACAGGAGGGAGGGACAGGTAAGTGCACCTTCACCCATCCCTTAATCAAAGCCTGGAAACAGTCTTAGTAATCTGGCCTGGAGTCAGTTCCATTAGAGACAGACAGACATAGAACAGAAGAGTAGATCAGGAGACTGGCCTGGAGTCAGTTCCATAGAGCCAGACAGACAATAGGAACAGAAGGATAGAGTCAGAGAACTGGCCTGGATCAGTTGCATTAGAGACAGACAGACATAGAACAGAAGAGTAGAGTCAGGACTGGCCTGGAGTCAGTTGCATTAGAGACAGACAGACATAGAACAGAAGAGTAGAGTCAGGAGACTGGCTGGAGTCAGTTCCATTAGAGACAGACAGACATAGATACAGAAGAGAGAGTCAGGAGACTGGCCTGGAGTCAGTTCCAGTTAGAGCCAGACAGCATAGAACAGAGAGTAGAGTCAGGAGACTGGTCTGGAGTCAGTTCCATTAGAGCCAGACAGACATAGAACAGAAGAGTAGAGTCAGGAGACTGGTCTGGAGTCAGTTCCATTAGAAGCAGACAGACATAGAACAGAAGAGTAGAGTCAGGAACTTGTGGAGTCAGTTCCATTAGAGCCAGACAGACATAGAACAGAAGAGTAGAGTCAGGAGACTGGCTGGAGTCAGTTCCATTAGAGCAGACAGACATAGAACAGAAGAGTAGAGTCAGGAGACTGGTCTGGAGTCATTCCTAGTAAAGCCAGATAGACACAGAAGGCTGACACAAGCAAACGTAGAGGAGACTGACCTGAATCAGTATTTAGTGGAACCAGATGGACACAGCAAAGCAGACTGGTCCTCGCTCCACACACAACTGATCTCAGACCAGGCAAACTGAGAAACCCTGACGGAGAGACTGGCCTGGAAACAATTTAAATAAGCCAGATGGACACAGGCACAACAGAGAGATTGCCCAGAGCTGATCCTAGGCCAGACCAAATAAGAAACCCTGACGGAAGACATTACAAGGAGGACTGACCCAGAGTCTGTTATTGCAACCCAGCACAGCAGATGTAACTGGTTTTCTCCCACCACACAACTGATCCAGACGGGTTTTCCACCTAGGCACTGAACCGTACTATACCATACTGGTTAACTTTTCAT
>NW_019943330.1:102213-111556 GCF_002910315.2 Salvelinus sp. IW2-2015
ACTGTTTCCAGGCTTTGATCTAAGGGATGGGTGAAGGTGCACTTTACCTGTCCCTCCCTCCTGTCTCTGGTGAGATGGCTATTCTAGGACGAACTCCATGTGAGTCTCCTTTGTGGTGCTTTGTCTTTCTGGGTTTATTAAAAACTGATTTCAAGTCAGTCTCCTCTGCGGTGTCTGTCTGGCTTTACTGGGACTGCTTCCAGGCTTTGATCTAAGGGAGGAATGCATTTTTACCTGTCCCTCCCTCCTGTCTCTGATGAGAGGAGAGCAGGACATGAACATCAATAATGCTGTTAATGATGCTGTTTCATCTGCCTTTAGAGAAGAGAGGAGTTGAGGTTTGTACAACAAAGAGGTTCGGCTATGTTCTGGGCTCTATTCCTGAGTGTCAATGAGACTGGATGATTCACGAGCTGTAAACCTTTCTAATAAAGGAATCTGTAGCACCATGTGTGACGGGGATTGATGTTAGCGTACAGTATAGGACATATTGAATGACATATTAWGACATTAGTATTTTGAGTAACATCACCCACATCTGTCTTCCCAGAGTCCCACACTCTCAGAGTTCAGAACACTGATTGGGTTCGTTATTAATACGAGCCAATGCGTGAATAAGGCACACAGAGAGCCTGCAGAACCTTTGGAAGCCTGTGTGATGGCTGAGCTCCATGCGTTGAGAGCTTTATCTAGGTCAGAGTTTAGCCTACCAATAGACTCTCTGTTGTTTCTCTCTCTGTCCCGAGGGCATTCCTCCTCACCAGTCGAGGACGAATCCCAAATGGGCACCCTATTCCCTATATAGTGCACTACTTTTAACCAGGCCTGGCACCCTATTCCCTATATAGTGCACTACTTTTAACCAGGGCTGGCACCCTATTCCCTATATAGTGCACTCCTTTTGATCAGAACCCTATGAGTCCTGGTCAACAGTAGTGTACTATATAGAGGATCATTTGGGACACATATAGAAGGGTATAGTAAATAAATAACACCATTGTCTTTGGTCTGTAACTAACACTTTATTGAATGTATTAAATTGATTAGATAAGATTTATTTACAGCATGTTTTCTAAGTTATTATTGTATGACATGTTGTAAAAGCTGTGATTTATATCTTCGAATCTCATACAGAAAATATGTTCTGTCTTAAAATCTGGCTGTGGCCTGGTTCTGGCCCGGCTCTGGCTCTGGCCTGGCTCTGGCCTGGCTGTGGCCTGGCTCTGGCCTGGCTGTGGCCTGGCTCTGGCCTGGCTCTGGCCTGGCTCTGGCCTGGCTGTGGCCTGGCTCTGGCCTGGTTCCGGCATGGCTGTGGCCTGGCTCTAGCCTGGCTCTAGCCTGGTTCCGGCCTGGCTGTGGCCTGGCTCTAGCCTGGCTCTGGCCTGGCTCTAGCCTGGCTCTAGCCTGGTTCCGGCCTGGCTGTGGCCTGGCTCTAGCCCGGCTCTGGCTCTAGCCTGGCTCTAGCCTGGTTCCGGCCTGGCTCTGGCCTGGCTCTGGGCTGGCTCTCGCCTACTTCTGAAGGGTTTGTCTCACAGCCGTCATATAAGTCCTGGTTCTTTTACATCTATGCACATACACACTAATTAGGCTTCCTCTTTTTTCAAAGACTCTTCATAACATTCTTTTGTTTTCTAGTATTTGTTTCTTGCTTTTTGAGTAGATTTTTTTAATTATTTATTATGTACTTTTTTTCAAATGATCCTCAATACAAACACAACAACTTAACAGACAACAACTACCTTCTCTTTGCCCAGACACCTGCTTACACCCACATGCACCCAACATGCCACCCACATGCCAATACCACTCACATGGCCTCCACATGGCCCACTGCCCCCCCATTCAACCACTGCCACCTACTGCTCACTTCACATGCCACTACACCAAGCCACTCACATCCCACATGCCACTCCACAGCCTCACTACCACACAGCCACCCACATGCCCAACATGACCACTGCATCATGCCACCCACATGCACACACATGCCAAACCCCCAACACACGCCACTCACACGGCCCTCACACGCCATACATGCCACCCACATGCCACCCACATGCCACCCACACGCCACCCACATGCCACCCACACGCCTAGTGCCTGCATTATAATTTGCCACTTAAACTAAAAGGTCCAGTTTCAGGTCATCTCGATCACACTTTCAATATTTAAATAATAAATCATTCCATTTTTCCATTTTCTTAGCCGTTTCCTGCAGTCAATGACCACAGCGCCCTCTAGTGGCCTCACGGGTGGAATGTTATTAATATTTTTCATAATTTGATAATTCATCTACATATTATTTATTTTTTTAACTTGCTGAAAATATGGTGTTTCCATGTCAAATATTTTTTTTATATATTTCAGTCTTCTACCAACATCAGTTCCTTTAAAATMTTGTTTCCAATAGTTTATATTTTTTTTCTAAGAGATTGTCAGTTGGATATGATCTCTGCAAGGTTTTGTTTTATTACATTATTATTATTATTACTTTATTATCATATCAACATGCTTTTCTGACTCAAATATATTTTTATTTTATTTTTTTAAATAATTTAATAATTTTTATATTAATTCATAATATAAATTCTCTCAAGGTTGTCCKAAAAAAATTATACTTGATATTTTGTGATATGTAACTTAAAAGTTGCATGTATTTGAAACGATCTACATTGGACAGTCTAAAATTACTTTTTAATTCAGTCATGAAAATAAATGTATTTTCTCTTTCCCAAGCCACAAACGGTTTCCAGGCCTTTTAGTTGTCCATGTTTACCAATTTATCAGTGAATTCTGAAAATCTATTCAAGGATTGTTCTATAGCGTTATATTTTTTTAATAAATGATATTGGTTATTGTAGAATGTTTTTAATTTTCTTCCATATTGTAATGGTGTTTCTTAACTCTAAAGTTATACATTTTCTTCGCTTTATGAAAATTGACACGTAAAAAATATTCTAGGGATGAGCATGCACGTTTTCAGTATGTTCCCATTGTTCCTCTTTAATGCATTTAACTATATGTTGCAAGTAAAAGTCTTGGGTAGTGAGTTGATACAACTCCAAGTCTGGAAGATTAAAACCACCCTTAGATTTAGGAAGATTAAAACCCCCCTTAGATTTAGGAATGATGTAAAATTTCTCTTATTATTCGATTAATTCTATTGGCCCATATAAAAGTCTGTTTTGACCAAGTATACTTTTGTAAAGAATGTCTTCGAGGGGTTAATTGGTATTACCGAAAATAAATACAAAAAATGTTGATAGCCATGCCATTCAGAAGAGCTTTATTCTGCGTTTAAGATAATGGGACGATTGTTCCATTTAATTAGATCTGCTTTCATATMGTTGAGTATTGGAATAAAGTTATCTTTATATACAGTTGAAGTAGGAAGTTTACATACACTTAGGTTGGACTCATTAAACCATGTTTTTCAACCACTCCACAAATGTCTAGTTAACAAACTATAGTTTTGGCAAGTCGGTTAGGACATCTACTTTGTGCATGACACAAGTKATTTTTCCAACAATTGTTTACAGACAGATTATTTCACTTTTAATTCACTGTATCACAATTCCAGTAGGTCAGAAGTTTACATACACTAAGTTGACTGTGCCTTTAAACAGCTTGGAAAATTCCAGAAAATTAGGTCATGGTTTTAGAATCTTCTGATAGGCTAATTGACATATTTGAGTCAATTGGAGGTGTACCTGTGGATGTATTTCAAGGCCTACCTTCAAACGCAGTGCTCTTTGCTTTACATCATGGAAAAATCAAAAGAAATAACCAAGACATCAGAAAAAGAATTTGTAGACCTCCACAAGTCTAGTTCATCCTTGGGAGCAATTTCTAAACGCCTGAAGTACCACTGTTTCATCTGTTACAAACAAATGTACGCAAGTATAAACACCATGGGACCACGCAGCCGTCATACCGCTCAGGAAGGAGATGCATTCTGTCTTTTGGAGATTAACGTACTTTGGTGTGAAATGCGCAAATCAATCCCAGAACAACATCAAAGGACCTTGTGAAGATGCTGGAGGAAACGGGTACAAAAAGTATTTTTATCCACAGTAAAAACTAGTCCTATATCGACATAACCTGAAAGGCCGCTCAGCAAGGAAAAGCCACTGCTCCAAAACCGCCATATAAAAGCCAGACTACGGTTTCCAACTGCACATGGGGACAAAGATTGTACTTTTTGGGAAATGTCCCTCTGGTCTGACGGAACTAACATTTAACTGTTTGGCCATAATGACCATCGTTATGTTTTGGAGGAAAGAGGGGATGCTTGACACGACCTTCGCCTCCCGAGCCCGTTGGGGAGTTGCAGCGATGAGACAAAGATTGAAATCGGGGGAGAAAATATTATAATACTATTTCCTGATCTTACTTATATCTCCTAGACAAAGGACATAACAAAACCTTGTTTCTTATGGTTTATTTCGTGACTGTCTTTATTACCATTTATAAATGTGTTATTCAATGTGTTTCTCTGGGAAATAGTAGTTAAGGCCAAATGTGTACTTATTAAAGTGGTCCTGAAATTCTAAATAAAATAGCTAAGTGATCCATAGTATGAACATCTTAAAACAATTCCATCTGTCATTATTTGCCTATTCCTTCCCCCCTGAGAGGGCTAGGGCAGGAACAAAGCTTTCTGTTTCCTCTTTCTGATTCACTTATCTCAAATGGAGGCAGGAGATTAAATAATTACCGTCATTTTCGATGAATGGGAAACATGGTATGTTGGTAGGGTCTTCCTGTTGTCTGTCTGCCTCCTGGTTTGTAGGGTCTGTCTGTCTGGCTGTCTGTCTGTCTGTTGCTCGCTGTTTGGTAGTGTCTGTCTGTCTGTCTGTCTGTCTGTCTGTCTGGCTGTCTGTCTGTCTGTCTGTCTGTCTGCCTCGCTGGTTTGGTAGTGTTGTCTGTCTGTCTGTCTGTCTGTCTGTCTGTCTGTCTGTCTGTCTGTCTGTCTGTCTGTCTTCGTCTGTCTGTCTGTCTGTCTGTCTGTCTGTCTGTCTGCCTGCTGCCTGCCTGCCTGCTGCCTGCCTGCCTCGTGGTTTGGTAGGGTTGCATTCCAATGCAATGGGAGATTTTAAGGGTTCGGTGTTTGGTGAAAGTGCAATTCTTGTAATGGCAAAGCTATTGGAAGGTCATTGTTATCATGTTTTTATTTAATGTTTATTTAACTAGGCAAGTCAGTTAAGAAAACAAATTCTTATTTACAATGACGGTCTACCAAAAGGCCTTCTGCGGCGACTGGGGCTGGGAATAAAAATGAAAAATGATTCCCTGTGTATTAGTGATCAGGGAGAAGAGAGCCTTGTGTTCCCAGAGGGTTGGGGTCACAGGTCATCGGAGTTTTAGAGTCATATTCCTGTTTTTTAAACTTCACCTACTTAGCTGGGTCGCCAGACAGAAGAATTTCACTATGAAGAAAGCAACACGCTGCAGCCTGAAATAAACAGTCAGGCCTCCGTGAACTCTGAATGTATTCCTAAGGTGATTATATTATCATCAACTGTGGAGCCTTTATCACACACACACACATACACACACACCACACACACACACACACACACACACACACACACACACACACAACCACACACCACCACACACAACACACACACACACACACACACACACACACACACCACACACACACACACACACACACACACACACACACACACACACACACACACACACACACACACACACACAGGAGCTTAGTCGTCCTCTGTTTACTCCCTGTCTATAAATAAAGAATAATATCGGAATAATATATGCCACTTAGCATATGCTTCTATCTAAGGTGACTTTACAGCACAGTGGAATGTTTAGGCTACATTTTGTTTCTAAATAAAACAGATAAATGGGAAGATTCTAAGCGTTTCTACGGAGAAGCTTTGCTTTCCTCTGTTTCTTTCCTAGTAGGGTTCAAATAGGTCAATAGTATTTATATGGAAGGCTTGTGGGTAACAGTAGTTGTTGTGTGAAGAGCTCCTGATCTTCCACGTATAAGTGGGTCACATGGAGCCTGTTTAGAAATGCTAATGAGTGCCTACGTGGAGAGAGAGAGGCTTGAGATCGAGAGAAAGAGAGAGAGATAGGGAGAGCAAAAAGATGGGAGAGAGAGAGAGAGAGAGAGAGATAGGGAGAGCGATAGAGATGGGGAGAGAGAGAGATAGGGAGAGAGATAGCGATAGAGATGGGGAGAGAGAGAATAGGGAGAGAGATAGGGAGACGTAGAGATGGGGAGAGAGAATATAGGGAAGAGAGAGGAGAGAAGATAGGGAGAGCAAAAGAGATGGGAGAGGAGAGAGGTTTCCTGTTGAATATTCAGTGTTCGTCAGTTTCCTCTCATTAAGACAGTGGAGGTAATGAATTCATCAGACTAAAGCTACAAACCTCCTATCCCTGCAGTGCACACACTTTGGACCAGAGCACCTAGGAACCCAGTTCAAAAGAAGTGCTGTTATATGGAACAGGCTGCCACTTGGGTCATCAGCCTCAGTCTCCCACCAATCAGAACCATTCCGTTTGGGTTCATCAGCCTCAGTCTCCACCAATCAGAACCATTCCATTTGGGTCATAGCCTCAGTCTCCACCAATCAGTAACATTCCGTTTGGGTCATAGCCTCAGTCTCCACCAATCAGAACCATTCCGTTTGGGTCACAGCCTCAGTCTCCACCAATCAGAACCATTCCGTTTGAGTCATAGCCTCAGTCTCCACCAATCAGAACCATTCCGTTTGGGTCATAGCCAGGTCTCCACAATCAGAACCATTCCGTTTGGGTCATAGCCTCAGTCTCCACCAATCAGAACCATTCCGTTTGAGTCATAGCTCAGTCTCCACCAATCAGAACCATTCCGTTTGGGTCATAGCCTCAGTCTCCACCAATCAGAACCATTCCGTTTGGGTCATAGCCTCAGTCTCCACCAATCAGAACATTCCGTTTTGAGTCATAGCCTCAGTCTCCACCAATCAGAACCATTCCGTTTGAGTCATAGCCTCAGTCTCCACCAATCAGAACCATTCCGTTTGAGTCATAGCCTCAGTCTCCACCAATCAGAACCATTCCGTTTGAGTCATAGCCTCAGTCTCCACCAATCAGAACCATTCCGTTTGGGTCATAGCCTCAGTCTCCACCAATCAGAACCATTCCGTTTGAGTCATAGCCTCAGTCTCCACCAATCAGAACCATTCCATTTGAGTCATAGCCTCAGTCCTCACCAATCAGAACCATTCCAGTCACTCTCTAAGACCGCTCTGTTAGCACGTTATGCTAATAGCTTTATGCTAATAGCTTTGTTGATAATATCTAAGTGTAATTTCTTTGGCCCAGTCTTTAAATAGCTACATGTCCGCTCTGCGGACACAAAACGGTTCTGAACATTTCATGATTGTTAAGTTCCGGAAGGTGAATATTTTTGAACATTGTGAAGGGAAGGTGCTTAACGTGCACTATAAAGGGAATACGTTGGGATTTGGGATTCAGTCATGATTTGTCTGTTCTGTTTCTACAACCGGCCCCTATTAAGTCGCTATGGAAACAGAGTGAGTCTCATTATTTGCCTGTCTTTGTGTTCTAGGCTGACTGGAGACCAGTGCACAGGGGTCTAAGGTCAGGGCGGTGACATCACACCCCCTTCTGAAGTCTATTCTTCCATTCAGCTCAGAGAGAGCGCTGGAGGAAAGGGAGACATTTTGTAAGTTTTTTTTTTGTCTTGGTACCCAATGGCTCTTCAAGTGGCTAAAACTCTCCCTTCCTTCCTTTTGGTATGTGTTAGTGATCAGTACCTCTCGTTAAGGCACACATCCATCCGCATCTCCTTTCAAGCCGCCCTCTTCCTTTCTCAGTGTTGTCTACACTGGCTTACAGTGTTGTCTGACTCTTCTCTCAGTGTTGTTGACCGGCTGCGCTTCTTCTCTGTTTTCTGACCTGGCTGGGCTCTCCTCGTGTTGTCCTGACTGGCTGGGCTTCTCTCAGTTGTGTGACTGCGCTGGGCTTCTCTCAGTGTTGTCTGACCGGCTGGGGCTTCTCTCAGTGTTGTCTGACCTGGCTGTGGCTTCTCTCAGTGTCTGTCTGACCTGGCTGTGGCTTCTCAGTGTTGTCTGACCGGCTGTGGCTTCTCAGTGTTGTCTGACCGGGCTGTGGGCTTCTCTCAGTGTTGTCTGACTGGGCTGTGGCTTCTCTCAGTGTTGTTGACCTGGCTGGGGCTTCTTCAGTGTTGTCTGACCGGGCTGTGGCTTCTCTCAGTGTTGTCTGACTGGGCTGTGGCTTTCTCTACGGTTGTCTGACCTGGCTTGGCTTCTCTCAGTGTTGTCTGAGCCTGGCTGTGGCTTCTCTATGTTATTGTCTGACCGGGCTGTGGCTTCTCTCAGTGTTGTCTGACCCGGCTGGGCTTCTCTCAGTGTTGTCTGACCTGGCTTTGGCTTCTCTCAGTGTTGTCTGACCTGGCTGTGGCTTCTCTCTGCTGTGTGTACTGTGGAGATTTTGGCTTAACCCTCTAAATCCATCCACTTCAACTGTGTACACACTGGGATTGAGGAGTGGTGTTATTAGCTAGGAGGGATTGAAGGAGTGCTGTAATTGGCCAGGAGGGTATCCTGGTGCTCTGTTTCTGGGGTGACCCAGCTGCAAGACTGCAGCGCTAGCGGAACTGCAGAGTGATAATGAAGGCAGGACCTCGTTGGAGATGCATCCAGGGAGTGGTGGGCCTTGGACTAGTCCACCGGGAAGGGAGAGGGGTGAGAGGACTAGTCCACCGGGAAGGGAGAGTGGTGAGAGGACTAGTCCACCGGGAAGGGAGAGGGGTGAGAGGACTAGTCCACCGGAAGGGAGAGGGGTGAGAGGATTAGTCCACCGGGAAGGGAGAGGGTGAGAGGATTATGAGATGGGGGGTGAGTGGGGGAGCTACAGAGTAAAGAGGGGTGAGAGGACTAGTCCACCGGGAAGGGAGAGGGTGAGAGGACTAGTCCACCGGGAAGGGAGGTGAGAGACTAGTCCACGGAGGGAGAGGGGTGAGAGGACTAGTCCACCAGGAAGTGAGAGGGTGAGAGGATTAGGGAGATGGGGGTGAGTGGGGAGCTACAGATAAAGAGGGGGGAGGACTAGTCCACCGGGAAGGAGAGGGGTGAGAGGACTAGTCCACCGGGAAGGGAGAGGGTGAGAGGACTAGTCACCAGGAAGTGAGAGGGGGAGAGGATTGGAGATGGGGGTGAGTGGGGAGCTACAGAGTAAGAGGGGGGAGAGAGGGAGAGGAAGAGGAAGAGGAAGAGGGAAGCTACGGCCTTGTATACACCAGGTCCTAATTAGGAAAAGAGAGTGAACA
>NW_019943330.1:111581-124474 GCF_002910315.2 Salvelinus sp. IW2-2015
TGTTTTTGTTCTGTCGCTTCTGTCTGTCTGTCTGTCTGTCTGTCTGTCTGTCTTCTGTCTGTCTGTCTGTCTGTCTGTCTGCTTGTCTGTCTGGTCTGTCTGTCTGTCTGTCTGTCCTGTCCTGCTGCCTGCCTGCCTGCGCCTTGCCTGCCTCGCTGGTTTGGTAGGGTTGCATTCCAATGCAATGGGAGATTTTAAGGGTTCGGTGTTTGGTGAAAGTGCAATTCTGGTAATGGCAAAGCTATTGGAAGGGCAATGTTATCAGTGTTTTATTTAATGTTTATTTAAACTAGGCAAGTCAGTTAAGAAAACAAATTCTTATTTACAATGACGGTCTACCAAAAGCCTTCTGCGGCGACTGGGGCTGGGAATAAAAATGAAAAATGATTCCCTGTGTATTAGTGATCAGGGAGAAGAGAAGCCTTGTGTTCCCAGAGGGTTGGGGTCACAGGTCATCGGAGTTTTAGAGTCATATTCCTGTTTTTTAACTTCACCTACTTAGCTGGGTCGCCAGACAGAAGAATTTCACTATGAAGAAAGCAACACGCTGCAGCCTGAAATAAACAGTCAGGCCTCCGTGAACTCTGAATGTATTCCTAAGGTATTATATTATCATCAACTGTGGAGCCTTTATCACACACACACACATACACACACACACACACACCACACACACACACACACCACACACACACAGCACACACACACACACACACACCACACACAACACACACACCACACACACACACACACACACACACACACACACACACACACACACACACACACACACACACACACACACGACACACAACACACACACACACACACACAGGAGCTTAGTCGTCCTCTGTTTACTCCCTGTCTATAAATAAAGAATAATATCGGAATAATATATGCCACTTAGCATATGCTTCTATCTAAGGTGACTTTACAGCACAGTGGAATGTTTAGGCTACATTTTGTTTCTAAATAAACAGATAAATGGGAAGATTCTAAGCGTTTCTACGGAGAAGCTTTGCTTTCCCTCTGTTCTTTCCTAGTAGGGTTCAAATAGGTCAATAGTATTTATATGGAAGGCCGTGTGGTAACAGTAGTTGTTGTGTGAAGAGCTCCTGATCTTCCACGTATAAGTGGTCACATGGAGCCTGTTTAGAAATGCTAATGAGTGCCTACGTGGAGAGAGAGAGAGCTTGAGATCGAGAGAAAGAGAGAGAGATAGGGAGAGCAAAAGAGATGGGAGAGAGAGAGAGAGAGAAGAGAGATAGGAGAGCGATAGAGATGGGGAGAGAGAGAGATAGGGAGAGAGATAGCGATAAGATGGGGAGAGAGAGATAGGAGAGAGATAGGAGAGACGATAAGATGGGGAGAGAGAGATATAGGGAGAGAGAGAGAAGAAAGATAGGGAGAGCAAAAGAGATGGGAGAGAGAGAGAGGTTTCCTGTTGAATATTCAGTGTTCGTCAGTTTCCTCTCATTAAGACAGTGGAGGTAATGAATTCATCAGACTAAAGCTACAAACCTCCTATCCCTGCAGTGCACCACTTGGACCAGAGCACCTAGGACCCAGTTCAAAAAAGTGCATGTTATATGGAACAGGCTGCCACTTGGGTCATAGCCTCAGTCTCCACCAATCAGAACCATTCCGTTTGGTCATAGCCTCAGTCTCCACCAATCAGAACCATTTCATTTGGTCATAGCCTCAGTCTCCACCAATCAGAACAATTCCGTTTGGGGCATAGCCTCAGTCTCCACCAATCAGAACCATTCCGTTTGGGTCACAGCCTCATCAGTTCCACCAATCAGAACCATTCCGTTTGAGTCATAGCCTCAGTCTCCACCAATCAGAACCATTCCGTTTGGGTCATAGCCCAGTCTCCACCAATCAGAAACATTCCGTTTGGGTCATAGCCTCAGTCTCCACCAATCAGAACCATTCCGTTTGAGTCATAGCCTCAGTCTCTCACCAATCAGAACCATTCCGTTTGGGTCATAGCCTCAGTCTCCACACAATCAGAACCATTCCGTTTGGGTCATAGCCTCAGTCTCCACCAATCAGAACCATTCCGTTTGAGTCATAGCCTCAGTCTCCACCAATCAGAACCATTCCGTTTGAGTCATAGCCTCAGTCTCCACCAATCAGAACCATTCCGTTTGAGTCATAGCCTCAGTCTCCACAATCAGAACCATTCCGTTTGAGTCATAGCCTCAGTCTCCACCAATCAAACCATTCCGTCTTGGGCGTCATAGCCTCAGTCTCCACCAATCAGAACCATTCCGTTTGAGTCATAGCCTCAGTCTCCACCAATCAGAACCATTCCATTTGAGTCATAGCCTCAGTCTCCACCAATCAGAACCATTCCAGTCACTCTCTAAGACCGCTCTGTTAGCACATTATGCTAATAGCTTTATGCTAATAGCTTTGTTGATAATATCTAAGTGTAATTTCTTTGGCCCAGTCTTTAAATAGCTACATGTCCGCTCTGCGGACACAAACGGTTCTGAACATTTCATGATTGTTAAGTTCCGGAAGGTGAATATTTTTGAACATTGTGAAGGGAAGGTGCTTAACGTGCACTATAAAGGGAATACGTTGGGATTTGGGATTCAGTCATGATTTGTCTGTTCTGTTTCTACAACCGGCCCCTATTAAGTCGCTATGGAAACAGAGTGAGTCTCATTATTTTGGCCTGTCTTTGTGTCTAGGCTGACTGGAGACCAGTGCACAGGGGTCTAAGGTCAGGGCGGTGACATCATCACCCCCTTCTGAAGTCTATTCTTCCATTCAGCTCAGAGAGAGACGCTGGAGGAAAGGGAGACATTTTGTAAAGTTTTTTTTTTGTCTTGGTACACAATGGCTCTTCAAGTGGCTAAAACTCTCCCTTCCTTTCCTTTATGCAGGTCTGTAAGTGTCCTGTAGGAACACAGTATAATTATCACTCTCTCTTCTCCCCTGCCACAGCCTCTCCTCTCCCCTGCCACAGCCCCTCGCCTCTCCTCTTCCCTGCCACAGCCAGCCCCACTCCTCTCCCCTTCTCTCAGTGTTGTCTGACCGGGCTGTTTTAGATTGCATGAGGTGAGTTTTATTTGACTTCTAAAGTTCAGCACTACAAAGCTGTTTTTTTTATGAACATTTTAGAAACCACTTCGAATCCTCTCCTCCGCTGAGATGACCATCAGTCCAGTAAAGAAAAAAGTTATATATATATATAATTAATAAATAGCTATTTCCATTTATGCTCCGATGTGCTTGCAAGTGATGGCTACAAAACTGACCTCTGACCAGTGTTATCATTATAGCAAGCTTGTGCCTCCTGTAGAGAAATAATGGACTCTACGTTGTTTATATAAATTGGGAGGCGACGTGGAGAAAAAGGAACCTTCATTATTGTATAATTATATAAAGGGGAGGCCGACGTGGAGAAAGGACCTCTCTTTTAAATTATATATTAATAAGGGGAGGCCGACGTGGAGAAACACGAACCTCTTATTATATATTATATAAAGGGGTGAGGCCGACGTGGAGAACAACAGGACGTCTCTATTAATTATTATATAAAGGGGAGGCCGACGTGGGAAACAGGACCTACTCTATTGTATATTATATAAAATAGGGGAGGCCGAGTGGAGAAACAGGACTCTCTTATTATATATATATAAAGGGAGGCAGACGTGGAGAAAACGGAATCTCTTATTATATATTATATAAAAGGGGAGGCGACGTGGCAGAAAACAGGACGCTTCTTATTATATATTTATATAAAGGGGAGACCGACGTGGAGAAACTGGATCCTTAGTTGTATAATATATATATAAGGGGAGGCCGAGTGGGAAAAACGGAAGCTTATTATATATTATTAGTTAAAAGGGGAGGCCGACGTGGAGAAAACAGGTCCTCTCTTATTGTATATTATATAAAAGGGGAGGCCGACGTGGAGAAAACAGGACCTCTCTTATTGTAAATATTTATAAAAAGGGGAGGCCGACGTGGAGAAACTGGACTCTCTTATTGTATATTATATAAAAGGGGGGCGACGTGGAGAAAACTGGACCTCCTTATTGTATATTATATAAAAGGGGAGGCCGAGTGGGAGAAAACTTGGACTCTTATTGTATATTAATAAAAGGGGAGGCCGACGTGGAGAAAACCGGAACTCTCTTATTATATATTATATAAAGGGGAGGCCGACGTGGAGAAAACATGGACTCTCTTATTGTCATATTATTATAAAAAGGGGAGGCCGTACGTGGAGAAAACAGGACCCGTCTCTTATTATATATTATATAAAAGGGGAGGCGACGTGGAGAAAACCGGAACTCTCTTATTATATTATATAAAAGGGGAGGCCGACGTGGAGAAAACAGACTCTCTTATTATATATTAATATAAAGGGGAGACCGACGTGGGAGAAAACTGGAACTCTTATTGTATATTATATAAAAGGGGAGGCCGACGTGGAGAAAACCGGGAACTCTCTTATTATATATTTATATAAAAGGGGAGGCGACGTGGAGAAACAGGACGTCTCTTATTGTATATTATATAAAGGGGAGGCCGACGTGGAGAAACAGGCCTCTCTTATTGTATATTATATAAAAGGGGAGGCCGACGTGGAGAAATGGACTCTCTTATTGTATATTATATAAAAGGGAGGCGACGTGGAGAAAACTGGCCTCTCTTATTATATATTATATAAAGGGGAGACCGACGTGGAGAAACTGGGAACTCTTATTGTATATTTATAAAAGGGGAGGCCGACGTGGAGAAAACTGGGACTCTCTTTATGTATATTATATAATAAGGGGAGCTGCCGACGTGGAGAAACAGGACTCTCTTTTAATATTTATAAAAAGGGGAGGCGACGTGGAGAAAACTGGAACTCTTATTGTATATTATAATAAAAGGGGGGCGACTTGGAGAAAACCGGAACTCTCTTATTATATATATAAAAAGGGGAGGCGACGTGGAGAAAAACGGACCTCTCTTATTATATCTATTATAAAAAGGGGAGACGACGTGGAGAAACTGGAACTCTTATTGTAATATTATATAAAAGGGGAGGCCGACGTGGAGAAAACTGGACTCTCTTATTATATATTAATAAAAAGGGGAGACGACGTGGAGAAAACTGGAACTCTTATTGTATATTATATTAAAAGGGGAGGCCGACGTGGAGAAAACAGGACTCTCTTATTGTATATATATATAAAGGGGAGGCGACGTGGAGAAAACTGACCTCTCTTATTATATATGAGAAGCACTGTTTACACCAGGTAACATGAGGTCTGAGATACAGTGCTGTTAACCAGGTCAACATAAGGGTCTGACGATACAGGCTGTTACAATCAGTAAACATAAGGGACTGAAGGTACAGGCTTTACACCAGGTCAACATAAGGGTCGCGGTACAGCTGTTAAGCCGCAGTGTCAACATAAGGGTCTGAAGGTATAGGCTGTGTACACCAGGTCAACATAAGGGTTTTGTGGTAAAGGGTAAGCCGCACTGTTAACCGGTCCAGAGATAAGCGCGACTGAACGATATCAGGCTGTTACACCAGGTCAACATAGAGGGTTGAAGGTAGAGGCTGTTACACAAGGTCAACATAAGGGGTCTGAGTCCGGCTGGCTTACACGGTCAACATAAGGGTTCGAAGGTACAGGCTGTATACACACAGTGTTCATCAAATAGGGTCTGATCGGACAAAGGCTACCCCAGGTCAACATAAGGGCTGAAGGTAAGGCTGTTACACAGGTCAAATAAGGGGTATCTGAGGATACACGAACTGTGTTACAGCTAGGTATACATAAGGGTCTGAAGGTAACAGGCTCTGTTACACGGTCAACATAAAGGGTCTGAAGTACAGGCTGTTACACCAGGTCATAACAATAAGGGTCCTGAAGGTACAGGGCTGTTACAGCCACAGGTCAACATAAGGGTCTGAAGGGTACAGGCTGTTACACAGGTCAACATAAGGGTCTGAAGGTACAGGCTGTTACACAGGTCAACATAAGGTCTGGAAGGTTACAGGCTGTTACACCAGGTCAACATAAGGGTCTGAAGGTACAGGCTGTTACACCAGGTCAACATAAGGGTCTGAAGGTACAGGCTGTTACACCAGGTCACATAAGGGCTCTGAAGGTACAGGCTGTTACACAAGGTCAACATAAGGGTCTGAAGTACAGGTTGTTACACCAGGTAACATAAGGGTCTGAAGGTCAAGGCTGTTAACCAGGTCAACATAAGGGTCTGAAGGTACAGGCTGTTACACAGGTCAACATAAGGGTCTGAAGGTACAGGCTGTTACACCAGGTCAACTATAAGGGCCTGAAGGTACAGGCTGTTACACCAGGTCAACATAAGGGGCCATCAGGTAAGGTACAGGCTGTTACACCAGGTCAACATAAGGGTCTGATGGTACAACCACAACTAGTATTCACTCACTGTGTTGTACATAGGGAGACGCTATTGATGAGCTTAGTACCGTGCAAACAGCAATAAAAAAATAGTAACTTCATTAAACTTATAATTTGAGAATGTTCTAGCTCCTGTGTAAAGAAATGCGATCTGACAACAAATTATTACTGTTTTAAGTAGGGGCGGCAGCACAAAACGTTGGGAACCAGTTTCGATAGCAACACCATGGCCAATGAATTACCAGGCCACGGCTAATTGAGCAGTCAACGGTACTAATATTATAAATGACCACATCTAAACCCTCCTTTGAACCTTTAAAATGGTTTCATATTTATTCAGATCACGATTGTAGCTTTAACGTTCGTTCTTGAGATTATTTTATATCATTTTGATTAATATCTTCACATATTGTGTAGTGCTCTCGTGGCATATCGCAAGCCCTGCAACAACGGCGCTGGATAGGAGTGGAAAGACGGAGAGCAGCCTATAGGAGAAGTACATCGGATATAAATAGCTCTCAATGAGGACGAACGTTAAAGCTACAATCGGGTAGCTGAAGCTTAAGAAACGCATGGTTTAAAGGTTTACTAACAAGGAGGAGCATTTTAGGATGGGTTACATGGTAGGTGTCCATTTATATATGGGTCTATACCGGTTTTGTAACAAATAATGGCTCCAATTAGCCGTTGTTGTGCTGTACAAATTATATTGAGCCTATGGGGTTGTGCGTTATTAGAAAACTGGTTTCCCAACGTTTCTCGTGAGCTGGCTTTATAATGCCCTCATTAGAAACAGTAATAAATTTGTTGGGTCAGAATGGATTATGTCATCGTGTACAGCGAGGTCGTAAACATTGTCAAGTTGATGGGAGTGGTTTTTTAATGTAGAGGTTACTAGTTGTTATTCATTATGCTGTTTGAAAAGGTACTAAGTCATAATAGCTTCCCTTAGGTACAGACACAGTGGTGACTACTAAGTATGTGGTTGTATACACGTCAGCACCTTCAAATTTGACAGCTGGTTGTCTAAACGAGCCTGTACCTGCTTACCTTCATGGCCGCTAGTGTTTTGGCACCTGAGGTGTAACGAGCCTAGTACCTTCAGGCCTTATGTTGACCTTGAGTGTACTTCAGACCTCATGTTGCACGGTTCGCACCGACCTATTATGTTGACCTGGCTTGTAAGCCTGTACCTTCAGTCCCTTATGTTGAAACTGGGGTTAACGCACTGTACTTCAGAAATCCCTATATGTTGACCCTGGGTGTAACAGCTGTTACCTGTATTTCAGACCTCTTAGTATTGTTTGACCTGTGTAACAGCCTGTACCCTGTTCAGACCTTAATAGTTAGACTGGTGTAACAGCCTGTACACTTCAGTCCTTATGTTGACCTGTGTAAACTGCCTGTACTTCACGACCCTTATGTTGACCTGGTAGCTGATAACCTTTAGTACCTGTACTGCTTCAGAACCCTTCAATGTTGACCTGGTGTAAAGCCTGTACCCTCAAGGACCCTATATGTTGACCTGCTGTATACAGCCTGTACTCAGAACCCTTATGATTGATCCTGAGTAGTAACAGCCTTACCTTCAGACCCTTATGTTGACCTGGATGGTATACATGCCTGTACATTCAGACCCTTATGTGACCTGGTGTAAACAGCCTGTACCGCAACGCCTTATGTGTAACCGCTGGTTAACAAGCCTGTACGAGTCTTATGTTATTGGTACAAGACCTGTACTCTCCTTATGTGACCTGGTGTAACGCCTGTACGTACTTGTGACGTGTAACAGCCGTACTGACCTTATGTTACCGGTGTACGCCTGTAGCCATTCAGACCCTTATGTTGACCTGAGTGTAAACAGTTGTACCTCCGGGAAGCTCCTTATGTTGACGCTGGTGTAACAGTCGCTTGTACTCTCAGACCGTTTATGTGACCTTTGGTGTGAACATCCTGTACCTTCAGTCACCGTTATGATGTGTAACAGCCTGAATAACCCAGTGACCTGGTGTTAACCTGTCCTAGACCCTTATGTGACCTGCAACTGGTGTATCGACAGTTCCTGTATGAAAGCCTCTTGGTCACCCTATATCGTTGGACCTGGTGTAGCATGTACCTTCAGACCTATAGTTGACTGGTGATCAGCCACGCAACCCTTATGTTGACCTGGTGTAACAAGCCGTACTTTCGAGCTCCTTATGTTGAACTGGTGTAACAACCGACTGTATGTCAGAAGAACCTTATGAATTGACCTGGTGTATGACGCCTGTATTCGTCAGACCTCATGTTACTGGTGTAACAGCCTTTCTCATATATAAGGAGAGTCCGTTTTCTCCTCGGCCTCCTCATTTTAATAATATACAATAAGAGAGGTCCTGTTTTCTCCAACGTCGCCTCCCTTTATATAATATTACAATAAGGTTCCAGTTCTCAACACGTCGGTCCCCCTTTTATATAAATATATAATAAGAGGTCCAGTTTTCGTCACGTTCGGCCTTCCTTTTATATAATATACAAATAGAGTATCAGTTTTCTCCACGTGGTCTCCCCTTTTATATAATATATTAATAAGAGTAGGTCCGTGTTTTACTCCACAGTCGGCACTCCCCATTTTAAATAATATATAAAGAGAGTTCCGGTTTTCTCCACGTCGCGTCTCACCTTTTATATAAATTAAAAAGAGTTCTAGTTTTCTCCACTCGGCCTCCCTCTTGTATATAATATATAATTGAGAAGGGTCCTGTTTTCATCCGGTCGAGAGCTCAGTCCCTTACTTATATAATTCACAATAAGATGCAGGGCCAGTTTTCTTACACACGTCGCTGTCTAGATCTTCCACTTTTCTAGCTACGTGCTTTTAATAATCTAATAAGAGTGGTCCAGTTTTCTCACTGTCGGTCTCCATGCTTTTATATAAGTTACTCAATACAGAGAAGCGTCAGTATTTTCTCCAGGCCAGATCAGAACTCCCCTTCTATATAATATACATAGAGAGGTGTTTCTCTCACGTCGGCTCGGGCCCTTTTTATAATAATACTTAAATAAAGAGAGGTACCTGTTTTCTCTCACGTCGCCGAGCCTTGTACCTATACTAATATCACAATTTAAGAGAAGTCCGTTTTACTCCAGACGCCTGCGCCTCTCCCTTTTATATAATATGGTCATATAAAGAGTTCTCCCAGTTTTCTCGCACGTCGGCTCTCGATCAAATTTATAATAATATACCAGTACTAAAGGTCCGTTTTCTCGTCGAGCCCAGAGACGATCTGTCATGTCTCTGTAAGAGTGTTGCTTCTTCCAGTGCGCCTCGCCACTTTTGTTTTCCTGTTATATATATATGTATACAATAGAGAGTTCCGGTTTTCTTCACAGCGTCGGCCTCCCCTTTTATAATATATATAAGAGAGTCCTGTTTTGCTCCACGTGCGGCTCCCCTTTTATATAATATACACATAAGAGAGGTTCCTGTTTTCTCCACGTGCTCTGTGTCCTCCCCTTTTATATATTATATATAATAAGAGAGTTGTCGGTTTTGTTTCTCACGTCGGCCTTCCTTTTATATAATATACAACATATAAGAGGTCAGTTTTCTCCACGTATCGGCCTCCCTTTTATATATATACAATAAGAGAGGTCCAGTTTTCCCACGTCGGCCTCCCCTATTTATATAATATACAATAATGAGAGGTTCCAGTTTTCTCCACGTCAGGGTGCTTCCTTTTATATAATATACAATAAGAGAGGTCCTGTTTTCTCAGATCGTCGGCCTCCCCTTTTATATAATATTACAATAAGAGAGGTTCCTGTTTTCTCTCACGTCGGCCTCACCTCCCTCTTTTATATAAATATATATAAGAGAGTTCCGGTTTTCTCACGTCGGCCTCCGTTTTATTATAATATACAATAAGAGTTCCAGTTTTCTCTCACGTCGGTCCCCTTTTTACTAATAGTATTAATTAAGAAAGAGGTCTGTTTTCTTCCAGTCGGGCTCCTTTTATAATAATATATAAAGAGAGTTCCGGTTTTCTTCACGCGGCTTCTCCCTTCTTTATCTAAATATGATAATAAGAGAGGTCCTATGTTTCTTGTCCAGTCGGCCTCCCCTTTTATATGAATAGTACTTAATAAGGACCCCGAGGTCCTGTTTTCTCCACTGGTCGGGTCTCCTTTTATATATACTTTATAATAAGACGGGAGGTCCTGTTTTCTCAAGCGTCGTCGGCCTTGTGTCTTTAGCCACTCATATCAATATATATAACGAGCATGTTCCGGTTCTTTCTCCAGTCGGCTGTTGGAAGCGTTTAATACCCCTTTTAATATTTCGAAGTTAAAGATGATGTCTGGTCTGTTTTCCTCCACGTCTGGCTCCAACTCTTTTATAATAGATGTACAATAAGACTTGTAGGTCCTGTTTTCTTCCACGTCGGCCTCGCCTTTATGCATAGAACATACCGTAGAGTCATTATTTGCTTACGGTGAGGCACAAGCTTTGGGACTATGATAACACTCGGTTAGAGGTCAGTTGTTGTAGTCCATTCACTTGCAAAGGCACCACTGCTGGAGGGGTCGAGTAACATGGAATACGCTTATTATTTATATAGTATATCTTATTACTGTTATTTTCTTTACTGGACTGGACTGGTTTCAATGTCTCAAGGCGGAGGGAGGGATCGCAAGTGGGTTTCTAAAAGTGTTCAATAAAGAAAAACAGCTTTGTCAGCTTGCTGACATATTAGAAGTCACAATAAAACCATCACTCATTAAAAAGAACCCACCTTGCGTGTTCTTTGACAATATCTTTTCTAGGCATGGGTTTTAAAAACTTACAGTAGTATTGCTTAGCGGTAGTCTTGCCTATAACGCTAAGTACTCTCTACAGGTATAACTGTCCGGTAGTTCTTGCTATCTATTCGCTAGTCTGGTCTTTATCGGCTAGATCCTGTCAATAAAACGGTAGTCCTGCTCTACGGTAGTCTCTCGTACGGTGTCTTCTACGGTAGTCGTGCTCTATTGCACGTGGTACTGCTCTATGGTAGTTGGCTCTAAAACGCTAGTATGCTAATCTGAAGATAGTGTGCCTCGCTCTCACGGTAGTCTGCTCTCTACGGTTAGGTTCCTGCTGTTCGCTTAGTGTAACTGTTCCTAGCAAACGTCGCGCTGAGTCTGCTTCTAGGTTAGTCTGTTTGTTAACTGTACGGTGGTCTTGATTCTAATTCGTGGTCTTGCTCTACGACTTAGTCATCTGCTCTGATATGGAGTAGATTTGTGTTTGTCTCTAACGCTAGTCTGCTCTACGCTAGTCTGCTCTATATAACGGTAGGTCTGTTCTGGACACACGTCATCTGCTCTTAAGCGGTAGTCTGCTCTAATTACCGGTAGTCGCTCTACGGTAGTCTGCTCTAAGCGCTAGTCTGCTCGTAACTCTGGTAGCTTCTGCTCTACGCGCTAGGTTTCTGCTCTTTAAAGCTCGTCTGCTCTACCGGTAGTCTGCTCTACGCTATCTGCTTCTAACTACGGTAGGTCTGCTCTAGCGGTAGTCTGCTCTACGGTAGTTCTGCTCTAACGGGTAGTCTGCTCTATCGGTAAGTCTGGCTCTAAACGGTAGTTGCTCTACGGTGGTCCTGCTCTACGCTTAGTCTGCTCTACGGTAAGTCTGCTCAGGATAGGTTCTTGACTACTACGGTGGTCTGCTCTACGCTACGCTGTTGGCATTTCGTACGGTCACGTATCTGTTCTGGGCTTCGCTAGTCCTGCTCTAAGCTAGTCTGCTCTACGGTAGTCCTGCTCTAGCCGCTAATTCTGTCTCTGCGGTGTCTGCTTACGGTAGTTGCTTACGGTAGTCTTTCTTTTGGGCTCCTCTTGAGTGGTTGTAGGTTTGAATTGGCTAGACTAAACACGGTAGTGCTGCTCTACCGGGTAGTCACTGCTCTAGCTAGTTTCTCTCAAACGCTAGTCTGCCTCTACGGTTAGTTTGTCTAACAGCGGTAGTTCTGCTCTCATCCGTGTGGTCTGCTCCTCCTTTAGCGGGGGGGAGGTTAAAGTTTTTCCCTCTGTCTGTCTACGGTAGTCTGCTCTACGGTAGTCTGCTCTAACGGGTAGTTGCTGCTCTAACGGTAGTACTGCTTTAACGATAGCTGGTACTGTTACGCTGGTTGCTGCGACATACTCGGTGGTCTGCTTAGGTCAGTATCAACTTGCTGTGGGGCTGTGGATGCTGTCTGGACATCGGATTCACCAGCCTATTGCGATTGGCTCAGCGTGAGCTATCTGATTGCAGCGGTGAGCTATTGATTGGAGCGGTGAGCTATCCGATTGGCAGCGGTGAGCTATTCCGAATGGCCAGCGGTAAATGCTAATCCGATTGGCGCAGCGGTGCAGCTATCGAATGGCCAGCGGTATGCTATCCGATTGGCCGCGGTATCTATCCGATTGGCAGGTATGGCTATCGCGGTTGGCCGCGGTGAGCTAATCCGATTGGAG
>NW_019943330.1:124499-129883 GCF_002910315.2 Salvelinus sp. IW2-2015
GGGCTTACTCTCAGTGTTGTCTGACCGGCTGGGCTTCTTTCTGTGTTGTCTGACCTGGCTGGGCTTCTCTCAGTGTTGTCTGACCTGGCTGTGGCTTCTCTCAGTGTTGTCTGACCTGGCTGTGGGCTTCTCTCAGTGTTTGCTGACCGGGCTGGGCTCTCTCAGTGTTGTCTGACCTGGCTGTGGCTTCTCTCAGTGTTGTCTGACCTGGGCGGGCTTCCTCAGTGTTGTCTGACCGGCTTGGCTTCTCTCATGTTGTCTGACCGGGCTGTGCTCTCTCAGTGTTGTCTGACTGGCTGTGGCTCTCTCAGTGTTTCTGACCGGGCTGGGGCTTCCTCAGTGTTGTCTGACCGGGCTGTGGGCTTCTCTCAGTGTTGTCTGACTGGCTGTGGCTTCTCTCAGTGTTGTCTGACCTGGCTATGGCTTCTCTCAGTGTTGTCTGACCTGGCTGTGGGCTTCTCTAGTATTGTCTGACCGGGCTGTGGCTTCTCTCAGTGTTGTCTGACCCGGCTGGGGCTTCTCTCAGTGTTGTCTGACCGGGCTTTGGCTTCTCTCAGTGTTGTCTGACCTGGCTGTGGCTTCTCTCTGCTGTGTGTACTGTGGAGATTTGTGGCTTAACCCTCTAAAACCATCCACTTCAACTGTGTACACACTGGGATTGAAGGAGTGGTGTTATTAGCTAGGAGGGATTGAAGGAGTGCTGTAATTGGCCAGGAGGTATCCTGGTGCTCTGTTTCTGGGGTGACCCAGCTGCAAGACTGCAGCGCTAGCGGAACTGCAGAGTGATAATGGCGGTGAGCTATCCGATTGGCCAGCGGTGAGCTATCCGATTGGCCAGCGGTGAGCTATCCGATTGGCCAGCGGTGAGCTATCCGATTGGCCAGCGTTATGCCTACAGGTGTACATGATTTATCTCTCTGTGCCTAACAGGTAGTTGGAGCTTGTATCTTCAGACAAATAAAATGGTTCAAAATTGGGAACACTTTGCCTACCTGGCATCCAGGGCACCTGAATCAAGTCCACCCATCACATTATTGGTGAATAGGCTACAAAATATATATTTATTTTACATTTTAAAATAGCCAACCTTATTGACTGGGTGACCCTAGTATTTTTTGTTTAAGCTGCTGCATAAAATCAGTTAGTTGTGCGTCCTCCACAGTAATGCCTTAATGGTTGTATCACTGTCATTTGACCGAATGGGTCTGATCGGGGCAGGCAGCTGCAGCCTTCTTCATTATCCCGTATGACTGTTGATTTCCATAAGTTGTCTGTCCAATATCTCGTTCCATAATGGGATGTAAATCTAATTTGCCTCCTAACAGGGGCTGCTTTCCCCATTTGTAGATCTAACATGTGTCTCTAAACCTTGGCTGGGAATTTTTCTGTTCCGGGAACTGGTAGCTAAAATCCCAGTTGTGGATTACATTTTTTTTTACATTAAATAATCTGTAAGCTTAATTAATTTATTGAAATCACCATTACAATTGTCTCTGAATGTACTGAAACTGTCTTTAAGGCCCTTGATTAGATTGATGCAATCAGTGATTAATATAGAGGGGGTCTGGAGGCCCTTCGTTAGGAAATCAGTGATATCAAATAACTTGGCAAAGCCTACACAGCGATAGCTGCTGTTTACTGCACATGGTATCAGAGTGACGCGTGCCAGAACCCGCAGTTATTTTGAAATTGATAAGCTTCCCGCTAGCGGGACACCTGTCGACGAATTCCGGTGAAATTGGAGGGCGCAATTCAAATAAATAATCATAATATTAAACATTTATGAACATACATGTATCTTATATCATTTAAAAGCTTAAATTCTTGTTAACCTAACTGCATTGTCTGATTTACAATAGGCTTTACAGCGAAAGCATACAATGTGATGGTTTGAGGACGGCGCCCCATATGAACATATTTTTCAACCAGCACAGGTTTCGTAAAATCACAAATAGCGATTAAATAAATCACTTACTTTTGAAAATCTTCCTCTGTTTGCAATCGCAAGGGTCCCAGCTACAACATGAATGGTCGTTTCGTTAGATAAAATCCTTCTTTATATCCCAAAAAGTATTTTTAGTTGGCGCCATCGATTTCAGTAATCCACTCGTTCAACGTGCAGACAAAGGAGTCCAAAAAGCTACTGCTAAACTTTGTTCAATCAAGTCAAACTACGTCTCTATTTAATCCTCAGGTATCCTAAAATGTAAATAATCTATAATATTTCATACGGAAAGAAGTATGTTCAACAGAAAAGTTAAATTAGTAAGCACGTGTCACTTCACCTACAGACTGATTTTGAACCGGGAGTCTGTACAAAAACTCTACATTTTTGCAAGTTTTTGAAGAAACAAGCCTGAAACAATGAACAAAGACTGTTGACATCTAGTGGAAGCCATAGGAATTGCAATCTGGGAGCTGGAATTACATAGAACCCATAGCTTTCCATTATAAGAGCCTGGGAGCTCAAAAGAAAAACATTCAGGTTGGTTCGCCTGGCATATCAATTGTGTTATAGTCTCAGACATTATTTTAACATTTCTAGAAACTTCAAAGTGTTTTCTATCCAATGCTACCAATTATATGCATATCCTGGCTTTTGGGCCTGAGTAACAGGCAGTTTACTTTGTGCACCTCAGTCAGGTGGAAATTCTGAAGAAAAGGACCCTAGCTTGTTTGTTTTTACAATTAGTTTTTATTGTTTTTCCTGGTAAATAATCAAGCATAATTACATTTCTTTACATAGGCCAACATTAAATAGATTTTAATGTAAGATGTCCTT
Organism: Salvelinus sp. IW2-2015; assembly: GCF_002910315.2. Taxonomy (NCBI): domain Eukaryota; kingdom Metazoa; phylum Chordata; class Actinopteri; order Salmoniformes; family Salmonidae; genus Salvelinus; species Salvelinus sp. IW2-2015. Next base: position 127,282 of record NW_019943330.1, read on the forward strand.
GAGTGTCCTGAAAGGTGTCTGCCAAATAAAATGTATTATTATTATTGTCATTATTTATCCGAATATTTTGTTGCTCAATCTGATTGGGTGGGCCTGGTTCCCCACACGACTGCTCCACTCTCTCTCTCTCTCTCTTTCGCTCTCTTTCTCTCCCCCATCTATCTATCTGTCGCTCTCTCGTTGTCGCTCTCTCGCTCTCTCATTCTATCTTGCTCTCTCACTCTCGCTCTCTTTTTATGGTTATCACCTTCAAAGCAGAAGAGTCCCTCCCTACACTGTTTTCTTGGTTATAGGTAGTGACATGGTGATGTGTTTTGAGAAGCTCTCGTTCTCCATGCTGCGTGCCCGAGGCAGCCTTCACAATGACAGACTTATTATTGCATTTATGTCTTCTGAACAAATTCCTGTTTTACCCACAGCTTAGTGTCAACATGCTTGTTCAAAGATACGTTGCTTTGGAATGAAAAAGATATCAACAGTTTACAAGGAAAGTCTGTAGAGTTTGCAACAATGTTCACCTTACTTTAAAAACACATTTCCTGCACCCTTGCTGAAACAGTAATTTGTATTTGTATCTATGTCTAATTGTTAGACAATTAGTGAGACAAAGAGTTTGTGACAATGTTTGTGACAATGTTCAGCATGATTGGCTCTCTGTAAAATATCCTGAACAAAAGTATAAACGCAACATGTAAAGTGTTTGTCCCATGTTTCAAGAGCTGAAATAAAAGATCCCAGAAATGTTCCAGACGCACAAAAAGCTTATTTCTCTCAAATTTTGGGCACAAATGTGTTTACGTCCCTGTTAGTGAGCATTTCTCCTTCGCCAAGATAATCCATCCACCTGACAGGTTTGGCTGATTAAACAGCATGATCGTTACACAGGTGCACCTTGTGCTGGGGACAAGAAAAGGCCACTAAAATGTTCCGTTTTGTCTCACAACAAAATGCCACAGATGTCTCCAAGTTGAGGGAGTGTGCAATTGGCATGCTGACTGCAAGAACGTCCACCCATGGCTTCGTCCCCTGCCCAGTCATGTGAAATCCGTAGATTAAAGCCTAATTTTCCGTCACCTAAGGAAATTGTTTAAGGGTGTAGCAAAGAGCCCCTCAGACATTTCCGTAGGTACGGGTGTAATTTAAGAAGGGTTTTATGGTAGTATGAAGACATGTATGACAGAAAGTGTTTCTGGTTACCATGGAGACAAACTGATTCACTGATGTCTTGTCAAAAAGATCATGTTTATTTTGGGAGATGCCAAATATAACTTCTACATTCAAGACAAGAGAAACACATTGATTCAGACCCCCCTCTATATTCTTATATATTAACAAATTGATTCAGAAGATAATAAAACACTTATTTTAGTTCGTTTTTTTCTCACTTTCTAGAACGTCAAGCTAACTGACCGAGTAGCCAGCCAGCTAGCTATCTAACCTAATACTGAATGCTGTTTACATTGATATCAATACCGAATTCTGTTTACATTGATATCCCTACTGAATGCTGTTAACATTGATATCCGTACCGAATGCTGATAACATTGATATCCGTACCGAATGCTGATAACATTGATATCCCTACTGAATGCTGTTTACATTGATATCCATGCTGAATGCTGTTAACATTGATATCCATACTGAATGCTGTTTACATTGATATCCATACTGAATGCTGATAACATTGATATCCCTACTGAGATGCTGGTTAACATGATATGCCGTATGAACTGCTCTTGACTATTATTATCCATACTGCAATGTTCTATTTCATAGAGTATCCCTTTAGAATGCTGTTTACATTGATATCCATACTGATACTGCTATAACACTTGATATCCCCTACTGCAATGCGCTGTTGGATTGGACACCATTACGTATCGACGTACTAGAATGCTGTTTTACAATTGATATCGCATACCCTGAATAGGCTGATAACGATTCGCATATCCCTACTGAAGTGCGTAACATTGAATCCAACCTGAATGCTGTTTAACATTGATGATCCAGTTACTAGAATTGCTGTTACTGAATTGATATCCCTAGGCGCATGAAAAGTGGGCGTTCGTACATAATAGAAGGATCCATATTGCAGACTGGCTGTTTTACGACCTTGAAATAGATGTCAGTACTCTGAATGCTGGGAGTAGACACGTGATAATAACCATGAGGTGCTGAATGCGCCGTCGACCATTGAATTCTCTAGCTGAAGCTTGATTACACAATTATATCCATACTGATGCGGTATTACATTGATATCCATACTGAATGCTGTTTACATTTATATCCATACTGAATGCTGATACATTGATATCCTACTGAATGCTGTTTACATTGAGATTCCAGAATAAACCGCTGGAAAATGCTGGGGGATACACAGTTAGTATCCCATACAGTGAACTTCTGTTAGGGATAGCTATCTATGACACATACGAATCGCCGATTGATGAACATTAGTATGCCATGTACTGATGCTCAGGAGTAACACCCGTGGAGAAGTATCCCATAATAGAAATGCCTGGAGATGAGACATTGATATCGCTATACGCTGAATGAGCTCAGGGGATAACCATTAAGATGCGCGATGATGAACTGGCTGGAT
>NW_019943330.1:134167-146222 GCF_002910315.2 Salvelinus sp. IW2-2015
TGCTCAACGTATATATGTATGTATGCATATCCTAGCTTCTGGCCTGAGTAAAAGGCAGTTTTCTTTGGCACATCTAAACCTTCAAGCTGCCATACTGGATCCTATTCCAACTAAACTACTTAAAGAGCTGCTTCATGTGCTTGGCCCTCCTATGTTGAACATAATAAACGGCTCTCTATCCACCGGATGTGTACCAAACTCACTAAAGTGGCAGTAATAAAGCCTCTCTTGAAAAAGCCAAACCTTGACCCCAAATATAAAAAACTATCGCCTATATCGAATCTCCCATTCCTCTCAAAAAATTTAGAAAAAGCTGTTGCGCAGCAACTCACTGCCTCCTGAAGACAAACAATGTATACGAAACGCTTCAGTCTGGTTTTAGACCCATCATAGCACTGAGACTGCACTTGTGAAGTGGTAATTTGCCTTTTAATGGCGTCAGACCGAGGCTCTGCATCTGTCCTCGTGCTCCTAGACCTTAGTGCTGCCTTTGACACCATCGATCACCACTTCTTTTGGAGAGATTGGAAACGCAAATTGTCTACACGACAAGTTCTGGCCTGTTTAGATCTTATCTGTCGGAAAGATATCAGTTTGTCTCGTGAATGTGTTTGTCATCTACAAATCAAATCAAATCAAGTTTATTTTATATAGCCCTTCGTACATCAGCTAATATCTCGAGTGCGTACAGAAACCCAGCCTAAAACCCCAAACAGCAAGCAATGCAGGTGTAGAAGCACCGGTGGCTAGGAAACTCCTAGAAAGGCCAAAACCTAGGAAGAAACCTAGAGAGGAACCAGGCATGAGGGTGGCCAGTCCTCTTCTGGCGTGCCGGGTGGAGATTATAACAGAACTATGCCAAGATGTTCAAATGTTCATAGTGACAAGCATGGTCAATAATAATCATGAATAATTTTCAGTTGGCTTTTCATAGCCGATCATTAAGAGTTGAAAATAGCAGGTCTGGGAAGGTGCGGTTCCATAACCGCAGGCCGAACAGTTGAAACTGGAATAGCAGCAAGGCAGGTGACTGGGACAGCAAGGAGTCATCATGCCCGGTAGTCCTGACGTATGGTCCTTGGCTCAGGTCCTCCGAGACGAGGAGAGAGAGAAAGAAAGAGAGAACAAGAGAATTAGAGAGAGCATACTTAAATTCACACAGGACACTGGATAAGATAGGAGAAGTACTCCAGGTATAACCAACTGACCCTAGCCCCCCGACACATAAACTACTGCAGCATAAATACTGGAGGCTGAGACAGGAGGGGTCAGTTGTACAAATCAACTGTACATTTCGGTGTTCCTCAAGGTTCCGTTTTAGGACCACTATTCTTTTCACTATATATTTTACCTCTTGGGGATGTCATTCCAAAACATAATGTTAACTTTCACTGCTATGCGGATGACACACAGCTGTACATTTTGATGAAACATGGTGAAGCCCCAAAATTGCCCTCGCTAGAAGCCTGTGTTTCAGACATAAGGAAGTGGATGGCAGAAAACGTTCTACTTTTAAACTCGGACAAAACAGAGATGCTTGTTCTAGGTCCCAAGCAACAAAGCGATCTTCTGTTGAATCTGACAATTAATCTTGATGGTTGTAAAGTCGTCTCAAATAAAACTGTGAAAGACCTCGGCGTTACTCTGGACCCCGATCTCTCTTTTGACGAACATATCAAGACTGTTTCAAGGACTGTGTGGACCATTTCAGTATGTTCATTCGACAACTGAAACAACCTTTCAGTTACTGGCCCAACGCTCTAACCACTAGACTACCTGCCGCCCCCCTTTAGTTTTGTGTGTATTAGGTAGTTGTTGTGGAATTATTAGATGACTTGTTAGATATTACTGCCCGGTCGGAACTAGAAGCACAAGCATTTCGCAACACTCGCATTAACATCTGCTAACCATGTATATGTGACCAATAACATTTTATTTTATTTGACGTGGCCTGTCTATGGTCCTGTCTATAGCCTATATATGGACAGGCTCTCTCTCTCCCTCCCTCCCTCCCTCCCTCCCTCCCTCCCTCCCTCCCTGCTATGAGTGAGCAGCGGTGCAGAGTGCATAATGGGAGAAAACACCAGGAAACTAATTCACTCAGCAGCACATGTCCTCCGAAACAAACAACCACAACATCTACATCTAATACATTGGCTAGACTCTGGCACCCTATTCCCTAAGTAGTGCACTACTTCAAACTAGTGCTCATACAGCTCTGGTCAAATGTAGTGCACTACGTAGGGTATAAGGTGCCATTTGGGATGAAGGTATACCAAGAAAATTATGACAAAAAAGCTGTAGGAAATTGACACAAGGTCACAAACAGCAGTGAGAGCAAATACAGAGGAAATGCTTGGGGCAGAATAGATAAAAACAATGGTTGAAATCAGATAGGGAATAGTTGTTCTTATCATCCCTCCCATGTGTGCGTGTGTGTGTGTGTGTGTGGTTGTGTGTGTGTGTGGTGTGTTTGGTGTTGTGTGTTGTTGTGTGTTGTGTGTGTGTGTGTGTGTGTGTGTGTGTGTGTGTGTGTGTGTGTGTGTGTGTGTGTGTGTGTGTGTAATAGTTGTAGAATGAAAGTAGAATATAGAACGAGACAGACCCTTCTGTCTTAACACTGCCCTGAGGATCCCTATGTCTACTCACTATGTTTACTCACTATGTCTACTCACTATGTCTACTCACTTGTCTACTCACTGTGTCTACTCACTATGTTACTCTCACTATGTCTACTCACTGTGTCTACCCACTATGTCTACTCACTTGTCTACTCACTATGTTACTCACTATGTCTACCACTTGCTTACCTCACTAACAATATGTCTACTCACTATGTCTACTCACTATGTCTACTCACTATGTCTACTCACTATGTCTACACTCATTATGTCTACTCCACTATGTCTACTCCACATATGTCTACTCACTATGTCTCTCACTATGTCTATCTCACTATGTCTACTCACTACATTATGCTACTCACTATGTCTACTCATTATGTCTACTCACTATTTCTACTCACTTGTCTACTCACTATGTCTACTCACTATGTCTACTCACACTACACTAATGTCTACTCACTATGTCTACTCACTATGTCTACTCACTTATGTTACCTCACTTATGTCTACTCACTATGTCTTACTCACTATGTCTACTCACTATGTCTACTCATTGTTACTCACTATGTCTACTCACATGTCTACTCACATTATGTCTACTCACTATGTCTACTCACTATGTTCATACTATCATATGTCTACTCACTATGTCTACTTCACTATGTCTACTCACTATGTCTACTCACTAGCACTACTATGTCTACTCACTTACATCTATGTCTATCTCACTATGTCTACTCACTATGTCTACTCACTATGTCTACTCATATGTCTACTCAACTATGTCTACTCACTATGTCTACTCACTATGTCTACTCACTATGTCTACTCACTATGTCTACTCACTATGTCTACTCACTACTTATGTCTACTATACTTATTCTACTCACTATGTCTACTCACTATGTCTACTCACTATGTCTACTCACTATGTCTACTCACTACATTATGTTACTCACTATGTCTTACTCACTATGTCTACTCACTATGTCTACTCACTTATGTCTACTCACTACTTATGTCTACTCACATGTCTACTTCACTATGTCTACTCACCTATTGTCTACTCACTATTTCTACTCACTACATCTATGTCTACTCAATTATGTCTACTCATTATCGTCTACTCACTAGTCTACTCATTATTTACTCACTATGATTCTACTCACTATTCGTCTACTCAACTCATGTCTACTCATTATGTCTACTCACTATGTCTACTCACTATGTCTACTCATTATGTCTTAACTCTTATGTCTACTCAACTATGTCTACTCATTATGTCTACTCACATATGTTCTACTCACTATGTCTACTCACTATGTCTACTCACTATGTCTACTCACTATGTCTACTCATCTACTCATTATGTTCTACTCCAACTATGTCTACTCATATGTCTACTCATTATGTCACTACTATTCTACTCATCTATGTCCTACTCACTATGTCTACTCACAGATGTCTAGACTCACTTGTCTACTCATTATGTCTACTCACTATGTCTTACTATGTCTACTCACTATGTCATCTACTCCTATGTCTACTCATTTGTCTACTCACTATGTCTACTCACTATGTCTACTCACTATGTCTACTCACTATGTCTACTCACTATGTCTACTCACTATGTCTACTCACTATGTCTGCAACCTGCAACCTTTAAACTGTAAACTGAAATCTGAACCCTGCAACCTGAAAGTGACTAAGATATCAAAGGAGGTCAGACCGATGCTTAGATCAGAAGCCCTTTGGGAACATGGAGAGATGAAGGATGGTGAGTGAACAGAGGTGGGGAAGGTCTCTGATCACTTCAGAACAGAGAAAACACACACAGGGAAACATCAACAGAGAGGTGCGTCATTCAGAGAGACAGGAGATGACCGAAACCTCTTCTACAGCGCCAGTCCAACCAACCAGGTGAGCCACATGTTGTCTGAGATTAAAGAGTACAGAACAGGAACAGGCAAGCAAGAAACCCCCACATCCACATTGACAAGGCTAGAGCGGAGCGGGTTGAGAGCCTCAGTGTCCACATCAATAAGGAATTAACAAGGTCCCCACCCACACAGTTGTGAAGGACATCTACACCAGGCGGTGTCAGAGGAAGGACATCTAGACCAGGCGGTGTCAGAGGAAGGACATCTAGACCAGGCAGTGTCAGAGGAAGGACATCTACACCAGGCGGTGTCAGGCGGTGTCAGAGGAAGGACATCTAGACCAGGCGGTGTCAAACGAAGGCCCTCTACACCAGGCGGTGACCCTTGTGATTGCAAACAGAGGAAGATCTTCAAAGGTAAGTGATTTATTTTATCGCTGTTTCTGACTTTTGTGATGTCTCTGCTGGTGTGGAAAATGTTTTTAAGGCTGGTGTATGCAGGGCGCTGTCCTCAGATAATCGCTTTTGCCTTAAAGCCTTTTTGAAATCTGACAAAGCGGCTGGATTAACAAGAAGTTAAGCTTTTAAATGATGTATCACACTTGTATTTTCATGAATGTTTAATATTACGATTTTTGTATTTTTAATTTCGCGCTCTGCAATTTCACCGGATGTTGTCGATGAGGCGCTATCGTACCACCACGCCCAAAGAGGTAAAAGTGTTTCGAAACGTATTCTATTCTTCTTTACAATAAAAGTGACTCCATAAAGATACAATACATTATTTATCATTCATGTCTATTGGGAACAAAATAATCTGAAACACAACCAAAACAAACAGCAATCATTGCGTGCTAGGAATATGGGACCAAATACTAAACTTTTCAGTACATTAATACACATATAGGGTAATTTGTCCCAATACTTTTAGTCCCCTAAAATGAGAGGACTATATACAAAAAGTGTTGTAATTTCTAAATGGACGAAAATACACTCAAATTGGCCTACCGAGTGGCGCAGCAGTCTAAGGCACTTCATCGCAGTGCTTTAGGCTTCACTACAGACCCGGGTTCGATCCCAGACTGTGTCACAGCCGCACATGACCGGGAGACCCATGAGGCGGCACGAAATTGGCACAGCGTAGTCCGGGTTAGGGGAGGGTTTGGCCTGCAGGGATTTCCTTGTCCCATCGCGCTCTAGCGACTCCCTGTGGCCGGCCGGGCACATCATCATTTGTAGTACAGAGCCAAAACAACAACTAATGTTTCACTGTCTAGCTAAAGTTAACAGGTTTTTTTGCTAGATAGATAATATGTAAAAGTATGGAACAAGGCTGTTTAACCGCCTAAGGTCGATTTTCCGCTCCCCTGCGGGAATCTAATTAGCATAATAACAAACATCCCCATAAAAATCTATCAGTTTACTAGAGATAGATATAGATCGACATCTGTTGTTTTGCATTGGATGTGTCTCAATCCACCACATCCGCCTATGTCGCACTTCCACATCTGTGGTGAAAGGTGACAGAGCTGGAGGGGTATTTGTCAGACCAGGAGACATCTGTGGTGAAAGGGGACTGAGCTAGAGGGGTGTCTGTCAGACCATGAGACATCTGTGGTGAAAGGTGACAGAGCTAGAGGGGTGTTTGTCAGACCAGGAGACATCTGTGGTGAAAGGGGACAGAGCTAGAGTGGTGTCTGTCAGACCAGGAGACATCTGTGGTGAAAGGGGACAGAGCTAGAGGGGTGATTGTCAGACCAGGAGACATCCCATCTGTGGTGAAAGGGGACAGAGCTAGAGTGGTGTCTGTCAGACCATGAGACATTTCGAAAATAGTATTTCTCACTAAATCGTCTGTAGCGTCCGAACGGTTTGGCCTACAAACTAGAGATGAGACTCGATCGTGTTCTCCGTTGTGCTCCTACGACCCCCACAAGCGTCTTGGGATTCGTCTGAACAGTACGGGTTACACACTAACTCTGTTTTACTCTACGACGCCCACAGACCTCACAAGACTCGTCTGAAGGTCCCCTGGTACCAGTTGAAACATTTTTATGGAAGTATAGCTGAGTTGGTAGAGCATGGCTTTTCCAATAGCAGGGTTGTGGGTCTGTTGTTCCATGTAGTAAATCTGTTTTTCAATGCATTTCTTTGGGCCTACAGCAGTAAAGGCCACATTTTTTACCCCTCATCAAATATTTAAAAAAAATTATAATTTAAAATTCTAAATCAAATAGCAAAATGATCCTTGGTATGACCTTCTTAAAACAATTCCATATAGCTTTAGTCGTAACCGTTGGCTAGTAATAAAGATACTTATAAACCAGTCACGGTACCTACCCAGCAGCTACTGAAAATATTACTCTTCTTCGTAGCCGCTTCAAGAAGATATGTAGATAAGATGAAGATGAAGATATACAGTAAAACAGCGTTCAGGCACCCGACCGGATGAGGTCGGTGCATTTTAAAATGTCCATATTATCTTGGAGACACGTTGTTAAACTCCCTCTGGCTGCTCTGTCTGGTTGAGAGTAGTGTTTTTGTACCGTCCAAAGCACCTGCTTCCCTCTCTCTCCAACCATCCCTTACAAAACACTTCAGTCTGGCAGATTAGTCATTATTAATCAGCTCAAACATTGTGAGGAGATAAAAAAAAAAACTTTGATCCATTTTGACTATAGTATTGTGTAATCTGTAGCTCCCCGAGTCCCCCCAAAACAATCCCTCAGTCATATGAAATGAAATACCCGTTAACTTTGATATTATAGAAAGGCAGAGAGGCAGATTAGGAATGCTCAGTAATGGACTAGTTAGTGTACTTTAAAAGACACCACCTCCTATATTACTCTTCTTTGCGGAAGCTTCAGAAGAATCTTGGCTGAGGATGAATAGAATGCTTGGGAATAGAACTAGCTGTCTCTGGTATGTTGTCCCAAACCCTATTCTCTATGTACAGTAGTGCACTACTTTCGACTAAGTCCCCATAGGACTCTGACCAAAAGTAGGACACTTATTAAAAAGGGGGCCTTTTGGGATGAGTCGTATGTCTTGTTCTCCTCTGTGTCTCCGTACGCTCCCTGACTCCTCTGTTCATCAACACTCCCGTGGTGTATTTCTCTGTGTCTCCGTACGCTCCCTGACTGGTTCTTTCTTGTGGAGAAAACCCTAGCCTCCCTCACTCCCCTCAAGCTCAGCCGCAAATATGGCAGAGAGAGAGGTGAAACATTGATTAGGCCGCGAGAGGTAGACCTGCGTGGCGTCAGCCGTGGAAATATAAAACAAGGAAATATGGTGAGGATGAGAGGCAGACTGTACACCTCTCAAAGAGATTCACAGCGGCTGGCGCAAGAGTACATGTTGAAAGAAGGGAATGTCGGAATATCGTGTGTTGATTTCTAGCTAGCTAATTATGTTAAACATCTGTCACAAGGACTAGATGAAGTGCAGTTGTAGGTACAGAGGGAAGTGCAGTATGTAGATATAGAGGAAGGATGCAAGTTGTAGAGTATAGAGGGAAGGTGGCTTATGTAGAGTATAGAGGGAAGGTGCAGTATGCTAGAGGATAGAGGGGTGCAGTATGTAGAGATAAGGAAGTGCAGTATGTAGAGGATAGAGGGAAGGTGCAGTATGTAAGATAGAGGAAGGTGCGTATGTAGAGAGATAAGGGAAGGTGCAGTATGTTAGAGGATAGAGGGAAGGTGCAGTATGTAGGGATAGAGGAAGGTGCAGTATGTAGAGGATGAGGGAAGGTGAGTATGAGGTATAGAGGAAGGTGCAGATGTAGATATGAGGGAAGGTGCAGTATGTAGAGGATAGAGGGAAGTGCAGTATTAGAGCGATGAGGAAGGTGCAGTATGTAGAGTATAGAGGGAAGGTGAAGTATGTTAAGTATAGAGGAAGGTGCAGTAGTAGAATAGAGGAAGGTGACAGTGAATGTAGAGTATAGAGGAAGGCATATGTAGAATAGAGGAAGTGCAGTATGTAAGGTAGAGGGAAGGTGCAGTATGTAGAGGTAGAGGGAAGGTGCAGTATGTAGAGGATAGAGGGAAGGTGCAGTATGCAGAAGTGCATGTAGAGGGAAGTGCAGTATGTAGAGTATAGAGGAAGGTGCAGTGTGTAGAGATAAGGGAAGGTGCAGTATGTAGAGGATAGAGGGAAGGTGGCAGTTGTGTAGAGGATAGCAGGGAAGGATGCAGTATGTAGAGTTAGAGGGAAGGTGCGGAGTATGTAGAGGATAGAGGGAAGGTGCAGTATGAAGATAAGGAAGTCTAGTAGTGATAGGAGATGAGGGAAGTGCAGTATGTAGAGATAGTGAGGGAAGGTGCAGTATGTAGAGGATAGAGCGGAAGAGTCATGGCAGTATGTAGAGTATCGAGGAAGGTGCAGTAGAGGATAGAGGAAGGTGCAGTATGTAGAGGATAGAGGAAGGGTGCATGTATGTAGAGATAGAGGGAAGGTGCAGTATGTAGAGGATAGAGGGAAGGTGCAGTATGTAAGCGAGTGGGAATGCAGTAGAGAGTATCGAGGGAAGGTGTTTCAGCGTAGGGATAGAGGGAAGGTGCAGTATGTAGAGTATAGGAGAGAAGGTAGCAGTACGAGGATAGAGGGAAGGTGCCAGTGTTTAGAGGATAGAGGAAGTGCAGTATGTAAGTATAGAGGGATGGTGCAGTAGAGGATAGAGGAAGGTGCCAGTATGTAGAGATAGAGGGAAGGTGCCAGTATGTAGAGGATAGTAGGGAAGGTGCAGTATGTAGAGGATAGAGGGAAGGTCAGTTGTAGAGTATAGAGGAAGTGCAGTATGTAGAGGATAGAGGGAAGGTGCAGTATGTAGAGATAGAGGGAAGGTGCAGTATTAGAGTATAATGAGGGAAGTTGCAGTGTGTAGAGAGATAGAGGAAGGTGCAGCTTATGGGTGCTGTCACGACTCCGACCGAGGCAGGCTCCATTCCCGTTCGGGTGGCGTCGGCGCGTCGTCACCGGCCTGATTAGCTGTCACTGATTCTTTTCTCCCCCTCCTTATTGTTTATTGGTTGACACCTGTTTTCATTTGTTGGTAATTAGTTGGGCTTATCAGTCAGCCGGCCCGCCCGGTTCTTTGTGCGGGATTGTTAGTTTGGTAAGCGTGTGGTTTGTTTTGACTACGTGTCTTACGTGGTTACTGGACTGCTTTTCGTTCCCCCTGTTCTGGGGTATTTTATGTGAGCACCCAGTGTATTAGAAGGTGGCTTAGTTCTCAGTGTCATTAAAAGGACCATTTGTTATTGCACCTGCTGTTTCCTGCCTTTGACTTCGCACCCAACACCCACCTTACAGGTGCAGTAACACCTGTACAACACTTACCTCAGACAGAGAGACAGGTATACAGATGGGTTAGACATAGTACACACCTGTACAACACTTACCTCAGACAGAGAGACAGGTATACAGGATGGGTATGACATAGTACACACCTGTACAACACTTACCTCAGACAGAGAGACAAGGATTACAGGATGGGTTAGACATAGTACACACCTACAACACTTACCTCAGACAGAGAGACAGGTATACAGATGGGTTAGACATAGTTACACACCTGTACAAACACTTACCTCAGACAGAGAGGACAGGTATACAGGATGGGGTAACATATACACACCTGTACAACACACTAAAAACAAACATGCCTAGTATCAAAACCATCCTGACATGATACCGTTCTCAAAGTCAACTGTATCGCCACAACACATAACCTTCTATTAAAATGTTACATCCACTAGTTAAAGTTAACATAACAAAGCCCCCACGTAACCCTAGCTATAATGTATTAAATATAAATATATGTATTAAATAAATAGCTTGACTTTGTGTTTTTAATAGATACACCAGCCAACAACGTGCCGTGGTGAATAGAGAAGACGCGACGAATACAAAATACACCACGGGAGTGTTGATGAACAGAGGCGTCAGGGAGCGTACGGAGACACAGAAGGAAATACACCACGGGAGTGTTGATGAACAAGCGTCAGGGAGCGTACGAGACACAGAGAAACACCACGGAGTGTTGATGAACAGAAGCGTCAGGACGCGTACGGAGACAAGAGAAATAACCCACGGGAGGTGGTTGGATGAACAGAGGAGTCAGGGAGCGTACGGAGACACTCAGCGATACACCACGGGAGTGATGATGACAGAAGGCGTCAGAAGCGTACGGAACACAGAGGAAATACACCACGGAGTGTTTGATGAACAGAGGCGTCAGATGCGTACGGAGTACAGAGAGGGAATACACCACGGGAGTGTTGATGAACAGGGAGTCAGAGGAGCGTACGGAGACACAGAGAAATACACCACGGGAGTGTTGATGAACAGAGGCGTCAGGCGAGCGTAGGAGACACAGAGAAATACACCCACGGAGTGGGTTGAAGAACAGAGGAGTCAGGAAGTACGAGACCACAGAGGATACACCACGGGAGTGTTGATGAACAGAGGAGTCAGGAAGCGTACGGAGACACACGAATAACCACGGCGATGATGATGACAGAGGCGTCAGGGAGCGTACGGAGACACAGAGGAATAACACACGGAGTTGATGATGAACAGAGGCGTCAGGGAGCGTACGGAGACACAGAGAAAAACCCAGGAGTGATGATGAACAGAGATCAGGAGCGTACGGAGACACAGAGTACCAGGAATATGAACAAGGCGTCGACACGGAGCCGAGAATCGGATTTGATGAACAGAGGCGTCAGGAGCGTACGGAGAGCACAGAAGAAATACACCACGGAACGTGGTTTGATGACGCAGAGCATCAGGGAGCGTACGGAGACACAGAGGAATTACACCCACGGGAGTGTGTGAACAGAAGCGTCATGGGAGCGTACAGCAGAGACGGTTGTAACAGAGAGTCAGGATCGAAACCGGAAACACACGGGAGTGTTGAATGAACAGAGGCGTCACGGAGCAAGGAAGACACAGAGAAATAACACCACGTGGGAGTGTAGGGTCAGGGAGGTAGAGAGATAATCAGATGTTGATGCAAGAGTGGAGCGTACGAGACACAGAGAATTACAACGGGAAGGTGTTGATGAACAGAGGCGTCAGGCGAGCGTACGGAGACACAGAGAATAACCACGGGAGTGTTGATGAACGAGGCTAGGGCGTACGTGAGACACAGACGAGAATACACACGGGAGTGTTGATGAAACAGAGGAGTCAGGGAGCGTACGGAGACACAGAGGAATAACCACGGGAGTGTGTTATGAACAGAGCGTCATGTGAGCGTACGGAGACACAGAGGAATACACCACGGGAGTGTTGATGACAGAGGCATCAGGGAGCGTACGGAGACACAGAGAGAATACACCAACGGGAGTGTTGATGAACAGAGGGTCAGGGAGCGTACGGAGGACACAAGAGAAATACACCACGGAGTGTTAAGGAACAGAGAGTCAGGGAGCGTACGGAGACACAGAGGAATACACCACGGGACGTGGTTGAATGAAACAGAGGCGTCAGGGAGCGTACGGGAGACACAGAGAAATTACAACCACGGAGTGTTGATGAACAGAGG
>NW_019943331.1:0-8154 GCF_002910315.2 Salvelinus sp. IW2-2015
TTTGACAAATAACAACATGTTATGAAAATTGTTTTGTTTACATGAGATTATTCCTTATCGATTTAAAACTGTCGGTCCTCGCTATGGAGGAGAGAGAGAGAGAGAGGGAAAAGAGAGAGAGATGTCACGAGCGCTGCGTATCAGTCGAGAGACGAGAGAGAGGAAAAAGATGAGAAGAGCGATCTGAGAAGCGATGAGGGGCGAGAGCGAGAGCGAGAGCGAGAGCAAGAGGTTATCACTCCACTAGCTTTGAGTAATGATAACATATGTTTTCCATGCCAATAAAGCCCCTGTTGAATTGAATGAATGAGAGAGAGAGAGAAGAGAAGAGATAAGGAAAAACAAAGAGAGAGAGAGAGAGAGAAGAGGAGAGAGAGAGAGAGAGAGAGAGAGAGGAAAAAGAGAAATAGAGAGAGAAAGAGGAGAGAGAAGAGAGACGAGAGTGATGAATGATAACTGAAAGTAAAATGATTTCAAGCAGCACTGAGCTAGTAGTGCGAATATGGAGGTCTATGGAAACTAAAGGAAACACCAAAAAACAGCAGCATGGATTCCATATACAAACACACTCATTGACTTTCTTCTCCTTACACTATGTTCTCTCCTGGAATGTAAAAGTCACAGAGGTCAATGGACGAAAGAAAGAGGCTTCTCTGAACTCTGAGGTTGCAAGTCTGCGTCTCATATACTCAACAGGATAGCGCTCTTACTGCCATTCTAGTGGAGGGAGTTGGAGAGGTGTGGCACACACACACACACACAGAGATACAAGGCTGCACACCACACACACACACACACACACAGATACAGGTGCACCACCACACACACACACACACACACACACACACAGATACAGGTGAAACACACAGAGATACGTCACACCACACCACACACAGAGTCAGGTGCACACACACACACACCACACCACACACACAAACACTACACGATTATACACTACACACAGACGAGCAGACGAGATGATGATTGCGCTTGGTCAGGTGTAATTGCGTTCTATTATCAAAGCTGCTTCTCTCCATCAGGAATAATAACACAATCAGGTGGCAGAAAATCAAATCATATCAAATTACATCAAATCAAACCAAATTATATCAAATCAAACCAAATCATATCAAACCATATCAAACCATATCAAACCATATCAAATCATATCATATCATATTATATAATATCAAATGATATAATATCAAATTATATCAAATTATATCAAATCATATCAAATCATATCAAATCAAATCAAATCATATCAAATCATATCAAATTATATCAAATCAAATCAAATCATATCAAATCATATCAAATTATATCAAATCAAATCAAATCATATCAAATCATATCAAATCAAATCATATCAAATTATATCAAATCCTATCAAATCAAACCATATCAAATCAAACCAAATCCTATCAAATCAAACCAAATCATATCAAATTTCACAACAACTACCTTATACACACAATTGTAAAGGAATGAATAGGAATATGTACATAAAAATATATGGATGAGTGAAGGCCGAACGGCATAGGCAAGATGCAGTAGATGGTATAGAGTACAGTATATACATATGAGATGAGTAATYTAGGGTATGTAAACATTATATAAAGTGGCATTGTTAAAAGTGACTAGTGATACATTTATCACTTCAAATTCTTAATTATTAAAGTGGCTAGAGATTTGAGTCATTATGTTGGCAGCAGCCTCTCAATGTTAGTGATGGCTGTTTAACAGTCTGATGGCCTTGATATAGAAGCTGTTTTTCAGTCTCTCGGCCCCTGCTTTGATGCACCTGTACTGACCTCGCCTTCTGGATGATAGCGGGGTGAACAGGCAGTGGCTCGGGTGGTTTGTTGTCCTTGATGATCTTTATGGCCTTCCTGTGACATCGGGTGGTGTAGGTGTCCTGGAGGGCAGGTAGTTTGCCCAGTGATGCGTTGTGCAGACCTCACTACCCTCTGTGTAACGATCGTCTGTGTGGGTAGAAGGATCGGACCAAAGCACAGGCGTGGTAAGTGTTCATGTCTTTAATATAAATCCAAAAACTGAACACAGGAAAACAAAAACAATAACGATGATCAAACGAAACAGTACCGTGTGGCGAAAACACTGACACGGAAACAAACACAAAACGCAAAAAGTGAAACCCAGGCTACCTAAGTATGATTCTCAATCAGGGACAAKGATTGACAGCTGCCTCTGATTGAGAATCATACCAGGRCGAACACAAAACCCCAACATAGAAAAACACACATAGACTGCCCACCCCAACTCACGCCCTGACCATACTAAATAAAGACAAAACAAAGGAAATAAAGGTCAGAACGTGACACTCTGGAGAGCCTTACGGTTGTGGGTGGAGCAGTTGCCGTACCAGGCGGTGATAAAGCCCGACAGGATGCTCTCCATTGTGCATCTGTAAAAGTTTGTGAGTGTTTTCGGTGACAAGCCAAATTTCTCCAGCCTCCTGAGGTTGAAGAGGCGCTGTTGTGCCTTCTTCACCACGCTGTCTGTGTGGGTGGACCATTGCAGTTTGTCAGTGATGTGTARGCCGAGGAACTTAAAACTTTCCACCTTCTCCACTACTGTCCCGTCGATGTGGATAGGGGGGTGCTCCCTCTGCTGTTTCCTGAAGTCCACGATAATCTCCTCTGTTTMGTTGACGTTGAGTGTGAGGTTATTCTTCCTGACACCACACTCCGAGTGCCCTCACCTCCTCCCTGTAGGCCGTCTCGTCGTTGTTGGTAATCAAGCCTACCACTGTAGTGTCGTCTGCAAACTTGATGATTGAGTTGAAGGCGTGCATGGCCACGCAGTCATGGGTGAACAGGGAGTACAGGAGAGGGCTGAGAACGCACCCTTGTGGGGCCCCAGTGTTGAGGGTTAGCGGGGTGGAGATGTTCTTTCCAGACAGTTCTGGCAGAAGGCTGTGTCCCAAATGGTAACCTATTCCCATACACTGAGTGTACAAAACACCAGGAAAACCAGGAACACCTTCCTAATATTGAGTTGCACCCCTTTTGCCCTCAGAACAGCCTCACTTCGTCGGGACATGGACTCTACAAGATGTTGAAATTGTTCCACAGGGATTCTGGCCCATGTTGACTCCAATGCTTCCCACAGTTGTGTCAAGTTGGCTGGATCTCCTTTGGGTTGTGGACCATTCTTGATTCACACAGGAAACTGTTGAGAGTGGAAAAACCCAGCAGCGTTGCAGTTCTTGACATAAACCGGTGCGCCTGGAACCTACTACCATACCCCGTTCAAAGGCACGAATATTTTGTTTTTCCCCATTTACCCTCTGAATTGCACACACACAATCCATGTCTCAAGGATTAAAAATCCTTCTTTAACCTGTCTCCTCCCCTTCATCTACACTGACTGAAGTGGATTTAACAGGTGACATAAATAATAAGGAATCTTGGTCAGTCCCTTGGTCAGTATGTCGTGGAAAGAGCAGGTGTTCTTAATGTTTTGAATATAACACCAATCTTAATAACATTTCCCAAATCAACTTGGACGTACACAACCCACTCCCCGCCTCTCGTCATGAGCCTTCCATCTGTTACCGAGAATATGGCATCACTTCCGTCTCATGTTTCAAAGAAGCAGGAAGGAATGTGGAGAAATAATGTTGAGTGTGAGTGGAGAATGCTGAGGATAATGTTGAGTGTGCGTGGAGAATGCTGAGAATAATGTTGAGCACACATGGAGAAATCTGAGGATAATGTTGAGCCCACGTGGAGTACACTGAGGATAATGTTGAGTGTGCGTGGAGAATGCTGAGAATAATGTTGCGCACACATGGAGAAATCTGAGGATAATGTTGAGCCCACGTGGAGTACACTGAGGATAATGTTGAGCAAGTGTTACCTCCCCAGGTTACTTAGCAACATGTTGGACCCCCAGCAAGTCGCTTCTTCTCAAGTAAGAAAGCTAGCTAATTCAGCCTAATGCTATTTCAACATGTTTTTGATGATCTCATTTATGTCATGTTTGGACAGTGGATATCTGTAATGGTAGACTCAGTATTTCCAGTTTAACTATAAACCTTTTTCCGAAGTGATGTCATTCCWTCGGATTTCATCACTCAATTATCTAGCTAATGTCGCCCATATAGCTACTGTCACATATTGCATTCATCCAAGCTGCTGTACTATCAACTGCCTTGCTATATTAGCCAGCTCTCGATGCGAGGGGAAAATGAATATGTGTATATCTATAAAGACTATAAAAATGCCATTAGGTAGGTTGAAACTCCTGGGGGAAAGCTAGCTAGCTAGATGACCAACTGGGGAAAAGCTAGCTAGCTAGATGACTAACTGTGGAAAAGCTAGCTAGCTAGATAACTAYCTGTGGAAAAGCTAGCTAGCTAGATAACTAAGTGGGAGAAAGCTAGCTAACTAGATAACTAACTGGGAGAAAGCTAGCTCGCTAGATAACTAACTGGGGGAAAGATAGCTAGCTAGATAGCTAATTCCATCAGCTGATGTAGCAAATAATACGTTTCTAGAAAAAAAACTATATTTTTTATATTTTAAAGACTTAAGCACATAACACCCAGACAGATGTAGAACTGTATTTCAGGGACCTCCCGAGCACCAGAAAAATCTCCTTGTTCTTGAGGTTTATTCAGGAAGGTGCAACATGTTATATAAATTATATTTCCATGAAGTTGTGTTGTCATGACGGATATTCAATCCCATTTGTCAACCTACAGGTAACCGCCAAAGTAATGGAGTAAATGAGTTTACTCAATTGAGTAAATGAGGGATACAAATCATATTGAAAGAAGATGCTTCCACACAGGTGTGGTTCCTGAGTTAATTAAGCAATTAACATCCCATCATGCTTAGGGTCATGTATAAAAATGATGGGTATGCTATTATTTTGGCTACCATGGCTATGCCCCCATGAGATGAAAATGCCCCCATCTTAATCCAATGGAACACTTATGGGAAATTCTGGAGCGGTACCTGAGACAGCGTTTTCCACCAGTATCAACAAAAATACCCGATTGTTTGTGGAAGAATGATGTCTCATCCCTCCGATAGAGTTCAGAGTTCAGACGCATGTAGAATCTGTGCATCGTTGAAGCTGTTCTGGCTCGTGATGACTCAACGCCCTATTAACTTCTTTGGGAAAGGGGGGCAGTATTGAGTAGCTTGGATGAATAAGGTGCCCAGAGTAAACTGCTTGTTACCCAGGCCCAGATGCTATGATATGCATATAAGTAGTAGATTTGGATAGAAAACACTCTAAAGTTTCCAAAACTGTTAAAATAATGTCTGTGAGTATAACAGAACTCATATGGCAGGCGAAAACCGGAGACAAATCCAACCAGGAAGTGGGAAATCTGAGGTTTGTAGTTTCATTTAAYTGATTGCCTATCCAATATGCTGTATCTATGGGGCCAGATTGCACTTCCCAAGGCTTCCAGCAGATGTCAACAGTCTTTAGAAAGTTGTTTGATGCTTCTATTGTGGAAGCTGGTCGAATAAGAGCTGTTTCAACAAGTGGACTAGGCTGAGGCCAATGAGTTGTTTACACCGCGGTCACGCGGGCGCGTCGTTTCTTCTTTTTCCTCTGTAATGAATATGTCCGGTTGGAATATTATTGAAGATTTATTATAAAAAGACCCTAAGGTTTGATTGTAAACATTGTTTGACATGTTTCTACAAACTGTAATGGAACTCTTTTGACTTTTCGTCTGGATTTTGCGCACGCGCATTGTACCTTTGGAATAGTGAACTAAACGTGCGAACAAAACGGAGGTATTTGGACATAAATATTGACGTAATCGAACAAAACGAACATTTCTTGTGGGAGTGGGAGTCCTGGGAGTGCATTCCGATGAAGATCAGCAAAGGTAAGTGAAGATTTATAACGCTATTTATGAGTTTTGTTGACTCCACAACTTGGCGGGTAACTGTATGGCAAGCTTTGGTGGCTGAACGCTGTTCTCAGATTATTGAATATTGTGCTTTTGCCGTAAAGCTTTTTTGAAATCTGACACAGCGGTTGCATTAAMAACAAGTTTATCTTTAATTCTATGTAAAACAATTATCATCTCATTGTTCCTTAGGGAGCTCGTCCTATAATACAGACATTGGTGATTTCTGTCCCAGGTAGTTGCAAAAAAGCTGGTAACTTTACCCAAATTCCCAGGTATTCCAGAAAACCTGGTTGGAATATTCTCAGAATCGTGAGTGAATAAGCAGGAAATCCGGAATTCTCCAACCAGGATTTCTGTAAAACCTGGGCATTCTGGGAAAGTTACTGGATCTTAAAGAGACTGAACTGTGGCCACGTTTTCATTCCTGCCTAGTACAAACATTTCATTCAAAATAATCATGGTCTTCAATTTAGACCACAATTAGTTGAGTGAAGTGTTAGTGGTGGGAAATGTTAAACCTGTAGACTCTTGTGTAAACTGTGGCTGTCTTGTCTACAACTCAGGTACCATGCTCTTTTGTCATCTGATTTCCATGGAGTCTGATGGAGATAAATGTGACCATACTCCAAGGCAGGGCAATTTTTCTTGCATCCAGGTTAAGGCCTGCTACCAGCAGGAACATGGAGCACCCCATGTCAGTAAGTCATGACGGCACACATCACTCACAGTTGAGACGGGCACAGGGTCCAGCTGCAGTGACCCTGGATGCATGTTGTGATGTCAATGGCCTCGCTCAAGGGCCCAACAGTAGGGGAATATCTTTAGGATGTGAACCCAGTTSCRAGATCAATTRCCTKRTTTTTTCCAGCGCCTGGCCCGGGATTCGAACCTTTCGGTTAGGCGCTGGGCCCCCTACCGATACAATTTGAAGAACTAATACTCAAATCATTAGCAGAGAAGC
This sequence comes from Salvelinus sp. IW2-2015, assembly GCF_002910315.2. Classification (NCBI taxonomy): domain Eukaryota; kingdom Metazoa; phylum Chordata; class Actinopteri; order Salmoniformes; family Salmonidae; genus Salvelinus; species Salvelinus sp. IW2-2015. Next base: position 6,870 of record NW_019943331.1, read on the forward strand.
CATATACACCACAAACCTGTGTACTAACCTGAATACTGGAGACCCTGGGCCAGTGGGAGGTCATGGATGAGGGTTTCATTACTCCTGTGATCAACAGGGGGAAGAGTTACCAAGGGCAAAAGAGGTGTGCACCTTATATTTGTCTGGGTGAAAACCCGTACCAGGTGAATTACATTCTGGGTATATATCGCAATGTATGGGGGAAGCTTATAATAGATTCATAGTCACCTCCGAGACAGACCTTCCATCACCAATGCCCTGTTAGCATTCACCGGTCATGTTGCTGAACAATCCAACCCTTTTGTTCTTGCCAATGATTTAAAAATGGGCAATTCACAAAATATTCAGTTCATAAGCATTTGACTATAATACCTCTGCTGTCTTCCTGGTCTGTCAGCATGCTCTAGTGATCGTACTCCCTCGCCACCTGAAATGCAATAACAACAAAAACACGAACAAGTAACTTAGCTAACTAATACAATTCTAATGTGTACAAGTATATTCTTTATCAGCCAAACTACTTTTTCAGTTACCAATTCATCAATAAACAGTTAGCGGAACATTCTCGTTTGGCAAAAAGTGTTCAATAGTCAGTAGCAAATCTTTAAAATATAGCTAGCAAATATATTGTTTTTCTGTTACAAAATCATTAGTTAGCTACATTTATGAACTCGGCTAATGGTGGAAGTTAGCTCTTTGCAAGCATTTTCAACTAAGAATCATCCATCATGCAAGCAGTTTGAACTAGAAGCTAGAATCATCCATCATGCAAGCAGTTTCAACTAGAAACTAGAATCATCCATCATGCAAGCAGTTTGAACTAGAAACTAGAATCATCCATCATGCAAGCAGTTTCAACTAGAAGCTAGAATCATATCCATCATGGCAAGCAGTTTCACCTAGAGCTAGAATCAACGTCATGCAAGAGTTTCAACTAGAAGCTAGAATCATCCATGCATGCAAGCAGTTTCAACTAGAAGCTAGAATCATCCATCATGCAAGCAGTTTCAACTAGAAGCGCTAAAATCATCCATCATGCAAGCAGTTTCAACCTAGAGGCTAGAATCATCCATAATGCAAGCAGTTTGAACTAGAAACTTGAAATACATCATGCAAGCAGTTTGAACTAGAAACTAGAATCATCCATTATGCAAGCAGTTTCAACTAGAAGCTAGAATCATCCATCATGCAAGCAGTTTCAACTAGAACTAGATCAATCCATCATGCAAGCAGTTTCAACTAGAAGCTAGAATCATCCATCATGCAAGCAGTTTCAACTAGAGGC
>NW_019943331.1:8369-11301 GCF_002910315.2 Salvelinus sp. IW2-2015
GCTCGCGAAAATATCACTGCATGAAGTAACAGCTTTGATTTTCAGAGCAAGGACGTGTAAAACTTTATTCTGGCGTCCCATTGGATACATCAATATGCCTAGGCAAACAACATCCCACGAGTAGTTGCATGCATCGTGGTGATTAACCTGTATGGAGACGGGGGGGAAGAGGACTCCAAATCGTTTATCTTATTCATTGATGTTTGATGAGTCAAAGTTGGGAATATATAAGAGCGTTCGTGCAAATCACAATGCTATGCGAGATGGTGTAAAAACGTTTCCATGTGTCAAGTGTTTGCATATAGAAGGAATATGTTCTAGAAGAGTCTTTGAAATGTAAAAATGTTGCAACTGTGGTAGGGTTCATTTCCCCAATTCCCAGAATGCCCTGTTAGGGTGAAAGAGGTTGAGATGTCAAGGATTAGGCGCTGCAAAGCAAATTCTGCTACGTGTACGGTGAAGAGAGTTGAAGGGCAAGAGGCCACACAGTTGTGAAGAAGACAGGGCGGCGGATGCACCACAACCAGCTACAAATGTTGTACTTCAATCAAGTGATCTGGATACACTTCTTTGAGAAAAAAAAATGATTTGTAGCATTTTATATCCACAGTTATTAATTGCACTGCACGAGGCCTCCAAGACTTAACGCAGAAAGCACTGCAATACTACTGCGCCCTTGTGATCAGGACCTGATTAAAAACTGATTTAGACTAATTAACATTCGTCTATGATAGATTGTATGGATGAAATCTTTGTTTATTTATTTTTTTCCTTTTTGGATCCTCTTTATCCACCTGTACAGTACGTGGCGGAATGCACATATAATTGTTGTGAACCCATTTATTTTTTATTTATTTWACCTTTATTTAACRAGGCAAGTCAGTTAAGAACAAATTCTTATTTTCAATGACGGCCTAGGAACAGTGGGTTAACTGCCTCATTCAGGGGCAGAACGACATATTTGCACCTTGTCAGCTCGGGGATTCAATCTTGCAACCTTTCGGTTACTAGTCCAACGCTCTAACCACTAGGCTACGCTGCCGAKCCTACTCTCTAACCACTAGGCTACGCTGCCGACCCTACTCTCTAACCACTAGGCTACGCTGCCGACCAAAGAAGAAGAAGAAGAAGAATTTTGAGAGAGCGCAGGAAAGTATACCGTGAGCAGGGAGATGCGTTACTCAACACTTAATTTCTTGCACTCAATTCCACTTTCTGGGTACACAACATTTTTGTCTGAGCTCTTTCCAGTCTCTCAGCTCCTCAACATGATCCTCTGTGCCCTCAAGCTTTTTTTTATCCGAAATTTCAAACTGATCTCTCCACCTGCACTCATCATAATTGTCCACGTTCTTGACATGCCGCCCTGCACCTTGGAAATGTGAGATGGAAATGACGCCATACGAGAACCACGTACTGGATTTTTAACAGGGTTGTTAGTATTATAAAAAAATCTGATTTCTTGCCCTGACCGAGAACAATATCTAAGGTATCGGGTAAGAACGCCACTACAGAAAGTCACTATTAGACTTGCCACCTTATCGAACTGAATACGTTTGGACACACCTACTCATTCCAGGGTTTGATGGTTTTTTGGGACTGCACTTGGAGAAAGTTCTTGACATTTTCCGGATTGACTGACCTTCATGTCTTAAAATAATGATGAAAAAAAGTTTTTTAACTTATTTTGTACATAATGTTGCCGCTACCGTCTCTTATGACTGAAAATAACTTCTGGACATCAGGACTGCGATTACTCACCAGGAACTGGAAGAAACATTTTCTTTGAACGAGTCCGACGTGAAGGATATACAGCTTTCCTGGGAACAGGCCCAAATCCCTGCCGTGAAGAGAAGACGGAGAAAAAGGGGGTGGAGGTCGGGCTACCTTCTGAGAATTCGTAGGTGAGCGAGTAAACCTCCACTGCCATCCGTCCTATTGGCCAACGTGCAATCATTGGAAAATAAAATTGAGGACCAACGAGCAAGATTAAACTACCAACGGGACATTAAAAACTGTAAAATCTTATGTTTCACCGAGTCGTGGCTGAACGACGACAAGAATAACATACAGCTGATGGGTTTTACACTGTACCGGCAGGATAGAACAGCAGCCTCTGGTTAGACAAGGGGTGGCGGACTATGTATATTTGTAAACAACAGCTGGTGCAAGATATCTAAGGGAGTCTCGAGGTTTTGCTCGCCTGAGGTAGAGTATCTCATGATAAGCTGTAGACCACACTATCTACCTAGAGAGTTTTCATCTGTATTTTTCGTAGCTGTTTTACATACCACCACAGACCGATGCTGTAAAGCGTCTGTGTCTAGCTGGTGAGATGAGTCAGGCGCAGGACAGCAAATATGAGTAATGAAAGCAATTTTACTCAAATATATCACAATACACYRCGTATAAATACAAGGCCACAAATACGGACCGCAATACAATAAACAATTACTCACAAACAAACATGGGGAAACAGAGGGTTAAATAATGAACAAGTAATTGAGGGATTGAAACCAGGTGTGTAAGACAAAGACATAACAAATGGAAAATMAAAAGTGGGTCGACGATGGCTAGAAGGCCGGTGACGTCGACCGCCGAACTCCGCCCGAACAAGGAGAGGGACCGACTTCGGCGGAAGTCGTGACAGATGCTGGCACTAAGACCGCACTCAATGAGCTGTATTCCCATATAGGGAATACAGATATACATATAGATCATCTATAGGCCATAAGCAAACAACACTCATCCAGAAGCGCCACTCCAAGACGAAGGAGAAGAAGGAAGGAGATGATTGTGGACTGTGATTGTGATTGTGGACTGTGATTGTGATTGTAGACTGTGATTGTGATTGTGGACTGTGATTGTGATTGTGGACTGTGATTGTGATTGTGGACTGTGATTGTGATTGTGGACTGTGATTGTGATTGTG
>NW_019943331.1:16800-19464 GCF_002910315.2 Salvelinus sp. IW2-2015
TTTACACTGTACCGCAGGATAGACAGCAGCCTCTGGTTAGACAAGGGTGGCGGACTATGTATATTTGTAAACAACAGCTGGTGCACAGATATCTCAAGGGAGTCTCGAGGTTTTTGCTCGCCTGAGGTAGAGTATCTCATGATAAGCTGTAGACCCACACTATCTACCTAGAGAGTTTCATCTGTATTCGTAGCTGTTTTACATACCACCACAGACCCGATGCTGTAAAGCGTCTGTGTCTAGCTGGTGAGATGAGTCAGGCCAGACAGCAAATATGTAATGAAAGCAATTTTACTCAAATTATCACAATACACGCCGTATAAATACCAAGGCCACAAATACGGACCGCAATACAATAAACAATTACTCACAAACAAAACATGGGGAAACAGAGGGGTTAAATACATGAACAAGTAATTGAGGGATTGAAACCAGGTGTGTAAGACAAAACATAACAAATGGAAAATTAAAAGTGGGTCGACGATGGCTAGAAGGCCGGTGACGTCGACCGCCCAGAACCTCCCACCGAACAAGGAGAGGGACCGACTTCGCGGAGAGTCCGTGACAGATGCTGCACTAGACCGCACTCAATCGAGCTGTATTCCCATATAGGAATACAGATATACATATAGATCATCTATAGCCATAAGCAAACAACACTCATCCAGAAGCGCCACTCCAAGACGAAGGAAAGAAGAAGGAGATGATTGTGGACTGTGATTGTGATTGTGGACTGCAGGAAAAGGAGGACTGAGCACTCCCCCATTCTCATCGACAGGGTGTCAGAGGAAGGCCCTAAAAATGGTCAAAGACTCCAGCCACCCTAGTCATAGACTGTTCTCTCTGCTACCGCACGGCAAGCGATACCGGAGAGCGAAGTTTAGGTCCAAAAGACTAGCTTCTACCCCCAAGCCATAAGACTCCTGAACAGCCAATCAAAGGGCATATTTTTCTTAACTTCTTAAAGCATTGTTGGTTTAGGGCTTGTAAGTAAAGCATTTCACTCTAAGGTCTACACCTGTTGTATTCGGTGCATGTGACAAATAAAATTTGATTTGATTCATGATTCCATGTGTGTTATTTCATAGTTTTGATGTCTTCACTATTATTCTACAATGTAGAAAATAGTAAAAATAAAGAACAACCCTGGAATGAGTAGGTGTGTTCAAACTATTGACTGGTACTGTATATAGTAGCTCCTGCAGTCTGGATCAACAGAATATATACAGTAACTGTTGACTGGTACTGTATACAGTAGCTCCTGCAGTCTGGATCAACAGAATATTTACAGTAACTTTTGACTGGTACCGTATACAGTAGCTCCTGCAGTCTGGATCAACAGAATATATACAGTAACTGTTGACTGGTACCGTATACAGTAGCTCCTGCAGTCTGGATCAACAGAAGATATACAGTAACTTTTGACTGGTACTGTAAAATGTATCGCTCTCACATGCACATTTCCGTCCATTAAGAACCATGTGTGTCTTGTTTTTGTTTTGTATAAAATAATGAAATGCASTAGGACAGGATCTTTATAAAACATAGCTCTTTATTAGCTAGTTATAACTGTCATGTTCATGTGTCTCTAGTGACCTCACGAACTGGGGGGTCTTAACCAATCATAGTGCAATATGATATGACGGTAGAATAAAACCAATTGCAATTCAGAATCATTGTTATCTTTTCAGTAAAACAACTGGTTGCAATATAGAGCCAATCTGGATACCAAGGATCCTGAGGGAAATCGACGAGTACCAACAGCTTTACGCTATGGAGGAACAACATACTCCACCATGGAAAGATKCGACCACCTCACAAAATAACTTTAACCCGACAAAAAAAAAGAAAAACAGATTCATCTACAGACACGGACGATTTACTTACCATTGAGGTAGAGGCTAGTGRTCTGGCTYGAATCCATGCAACACTGGAACAGTTGTGTGAGGAGGTAYCAGGGCTGACGGGGAGTTCAGCCAGAGTGAAATTCTKAAGCTCCAAAGATAAAACAAGACACTCACAGCCAAGGTAAAAATACACGATTCCAACATGGATTGTCTACTCGGGGAAAACAGGGTGATGAAGGAGACGCTACTAGACATACAAAATCGTAGCATGTGTGAAAATCTTTTTTTTCTTCTGGTATTCCTGAGGACGCATCCAATAATCCAGAGGGCGCGATCAGAGAATTCATGAAATCCGCATTGAAACTTCCTGCAGAGACTGTAAACAAGGTGGCTTTCCACCGAGTACAAAAACTTGGAGCTCGGAGTGTCAAGACCAAGGGTCCCCCGACCAATCATCTCAAAATTTGAACACGACCAACAAAAAGGAGCTGATCAAAAGCAGAGGAAGGAGCTTGAAGGGACCAAATTCGGTCTCAATGACCAATTTCCAAGGGAGATAAACGAACGTCGTAAGAGACTGTATCCMGTACAAAGGCAACAAAGGGAGAAMGGTAAGCYTGCCTTTCTCAATGTGGACAAACTCTTTATAGATGGACAGCTATTCCGAGACAGCTCCATAACACCGTGGCTGTAGTAAATTATACAGGGACTTCAGGTTATGAAAACAAAAGAAGGTATGGGAACTGTTGAAAATAAGGTATGGGAACTGTTAAAAAGAAGGTATGGGAACTGTTAAAAAGAAGGTATGGGAACTGTT
>NW_019943331.1:19489-31662 GCF_002910315.2 Salvelinus sp. IW2-2015
GAAAAGGAAGGTATGGGAACTGTTGAAAAGAAGGTATGGGAAACTGGTTGAAAAAGAAGGTATGGGAAACTGTAAAAAGAAGGTTATTTGGGAACTGTTGAAAGAAGGGTATGGAACTGTTGAAAGAAGTATGGGAACTGTTAACAAAAGAAGGTATGGGAACTGTTTTTGAACAAGTTCTGGAAATGTATTGAAAGGTGGAAAGTGATGAACACACGTACTCAACTACATGCTCGTTTACAACATACACACACACCACACACACACACACACCACACACAACACACACCACAACACACACACCTGATCTCGCTCTCTTCTCTCACTCTCTCTCTCTATTGTCGAGAACTGTTTTTATATTTATAAGTGTTTACTGTTTGTCTATCTTTTTATGTATTTGTCTACAAGTAGTATATCATGTTGTCACAACATATGAGCCACAGGATGGGTGGAGACGATCCGTGATCTCAGCATGGACGACTTGATTGCCGGCGCACTACTGGGACCATAGTGCAAATAACTCCACGTCATTTGGTCTGACTGCGTTCCACCATTACACTTCCTAGAGTACACTCGTACGTCGTAAAGCTAGATACTTCCTAGTGAAAATGTAAATGGCCAGCGACCGAGAGACAAGTCTGCGTTGCCACCTCATGGGACCAAGGTGAAGGCAAGCACGCTCGACAATGGTGCTATTGGCAGCGAAACGACCAAAAAGTGAGGCAGCACGGGATGAGCAAGAGTGCAGTAACACAGAGCAAGTGGAGGACAATAGACAACCAGATACAACTGAGCAGTTCCAATGGCAATTAATACTCAGGTCGCGAATCGCTGGGATCGTGTGGGAGCGTTCTGGTGCAGACCCTGTGCTGAGGAGATGCTCTGGTCGATCTTCACATGGAGTAATGATGTGACTATTGCGCATCCATCGTGTAGGTTCTAGGGTAGAATCTCTTGACGCTGTAAGGTAGTCTGAGCATTAGATATCTTTCCTGAAGGACTTTCTCGGCGTCCGATCCTTGGCATAGGTATTCAGTGCTACTAGCATAGCGCGTCCTGCTTAAGATGGACTCTGGGACAAGCACCTGGATATAGAAGGCATAACGTCTCGGAACCACATGAGTCCCATGAGACGAGGACAGTTCTTGTGAACGATACATCTGGCTGAGGGACTCCGGCAGGTCCTGGCTGGGACGGCTCCGGCAAAAGGTCCCTGGCTGGTACTAGCATAATCCGGACAAGTGTACCTAGGCACTCGTGCCTCTCCAGCGGTACAGAGTCCCAGCGCTCCTCGGACGAGATCATCTCGGATCAGCAGTCACTGTGCTAGGACCGCTCCGGCATGAGTCCTCGGATCAATGGGACGGGCTTTCGTGGTCAGGGTCCTAAATGTGAACGGCCTACTCTGCAGGTCATTGATAATATTTATCGTTCTCGTGCGCTGGAGTCATGGTTCCAGCGATCAGGACTTCTCGACTTGCGTTTGTCATGCAGACCGGCTTGCTGAGTTTGTTCGAGTCTGAGCAGCGACGGCGACAGGACCATCGTTGCGAATGGACTGGGATTAAGTGACAAGGACAAACGTGACTTTTTGGCTGGTGCATTTGCAGGGACGGACATCTACTTGGTTTCTGTTGGATAATGTGCCTACAAGGACGAGGATACTCATGCCTAGTTCTGAAACGCTATCGGCTAAGTCTGGTCAAGTTCCAGACGCGCGTATGTGACAACCGTGCATGCCAGAATTTTTCAGAACCTCTGACTTCGGCCTCGCACAAGTTAACAGTGTGCTCAAGCAATTCCACTGGCTCGTCACGTGGTCAATTTGAACGACGCTGGGGCATAAGGTTTACTCTAGGTGCCTGATGGGTCGAGGGATCAGCAGTAGTGCGAATGTGGACAACTCTGACATGGGGTCAAGGCCAGTTATAATTGACAGAAAGGGTCTTGTATCACAGGACGGATTATTTAAAAACCGAGCATAGATCGAGGCATTTCGCGAGTGGGAATATCAAGGACAAGACCGACTGGAAGCGAGAGCGTGGGAGTCAAGCTACAGCGACTCGCCTGACTCGTGGGTCAGCGGGGCTCTATCCTGTGGTACGCCATGATGGTTTAATAAGTATCGGTGTATACTGACTAGTGATGCCTTTGTGTGTGAGTGCTAGGGGGTAATGTGTGGCACGGCTTGCTGGGCTGGATAGGAGGGCAAATGGTCTCTGGATACATGTGTGAGTGCATGCGGTGTTACGTAGTAGATTACCGGAGGATATGTGTACAGCGTGGTGCTGGGCGTGCTGCCAGCCGGTGGATAGGCTGTACCTGGAGGTTCAACGAGGGTCTAGATGAGCATTAGCAGCGTGACCGGGTGTTATGGCAGGATCATCATGTGCTCTTTTCGAGCACCTCGTACCGCCTTCTACACTCCTGAAGGAGTCAATACCTCTTTTACACAGTGGAGCTTGATATGGTCTCCTCGACTAGCTCGCTGCTTCGCTGTGTCTCGCGCCGAGGTGTGAATACAGTTGTCCTCCCCTTGGAGCTTATGCTTGGCGACGACCGGGACATCCATCCGTGTAAGTTTGCTATGGTGCCATGTGTTATCCGACTCACCGGCGGAACGGATGGTATTGCGGACTGCTTGTGGTCCGGTTTATATGTTGTTTGAGTGACTCGGCTTCTCTGATCTAGTCCGTCTTCGATGCCCAATCTAGCTCCGCTCTCCAGGTGCTCGCAGGCATTGGTGGAATTAGGCACGCCACTCGGGCTAAGGAGTACTGGGGACACCGTGCGCTTTATCGCATAACACGGTGTCTTACCAGTACGATGCTCTTCTACTCTACGGTAAAGCACGGGGAGTTGGCTCAGGTTAATCCTACCGCTTATGCCTTACTATTCTAGCCGTGTTTGTCCCACCCTGTGCCCAAAAGGATTTATAGTGTTCAGGTTTTTTCGGTCTGAAGCGTCGGTTATTTCACTTTGTTCTTGACGGTAGCTTCAACCTTTAACTGAACGGTTTGTCGCTGCTCTTGCGGTCGTTCTCTTGGCCCCAATTCTTCGTCTCACACATGTAGGCCTCTTCACCAAAGTCAAACTACGGCTCGTGCGCTTATCTCTCAACCGCCGTCAGCCTCTGAGGACTGCACTTGGCGGCATAAATTTCCCTGGTCTGTAGGCCGTCCTCAGATGGGATCCTCTTTACCTCTGTCCACGTTATCTCTCCCCGTCCGAGGTGAGGAGAGCAACAGCCCCCTCCCAATTACAGGTAATTCCACCCACCACTCCAAACGAATGAAGTCCTGCCATATGGAGCTGCTGTCTGAGCCAGGCTAATCCGCTGCTATGTCTTATGCTTCAACAGCTTAGCAGTGGTGATGAGTGCTTCTGTAATAGGGAGCCTGTGCTACTCCCTCTGGGAGCAAACGAAGAGGAGGGCACTTCGGGAGAGGGATGGGTGAGGGGAACTCTAAGGGGAGATTCAATCAGGGAACCAAGAATGCAAGTCATCGGGAACTGGACAGTAAGCCGGTAGAAGGTACCTTTACTTTGACTTGGGACATATTCAGCGCAGCGATGGCAACACCGAAGGGAACCAACATACGCCCAGTTCCCAAGGCGGAGTCTGGACAGCACGCGAGGCGAGAGGCGCTGGATATGAGGAGGCCAGCGGCGGCGACGCGGTTGGGAGGCCCGTGAGTCAGACCCAAAAATTCTTGGGGGGGGCCAACGAAGGATGTGGCAAAGCGGGATAGGATACGCTGGAGCAACTCCCCTGCTTACGTTGGAGTAGAAGGCATGCGTACTGGTAGACACCGTTGTTATGCGATAAAGGCACAGGTGTCCCCAGTTACGCCGTCTTAGCCCAGTGCGGGCATATTCCACCTTTGCCGCACTGGAGGGGCTAAGTTGGGCATGCGAGCCGAGATGTCATGAAGCCGGCCCAACACATCTGGGCCACCCAGTGCGCTCCCGGGCCGGCGTACATGGCAACCAGCTTAAGGTTGGTGTCCCCGGTTCGCTGCATAGCCTCAGTGCGGGCGTATTCCACCGTCGCCGCACTGCAGGGCACGGGGCCGACTTCAACCTGGTAGGTTGGGGAGCTCGTGCTTTCAAGAGCACGTGTCCTCCTTCACGGGTCCGGATATACCCGGTTGCCACCTCCAAGTACCAGTCCACCGTGGCGCAGCCCCCGCACCAGGCTGGTTCTCCGGGTTCTCTCGTCCAGCTTGCTCGCCACCTGTCCAGCAGCATTCCCTCCTCTCCAGCGCAGCCAGTATAGCTTACCACGCACCAGGCTGTGTCTCTCCGTCTCCTTCTGAACAGGGTGTCGCCCTCCTGCCCAGCAGGCGCCTGAGCTGCCCGTCTGCCAGCGGGCTGACTCCCGTCTGCCCAGCAGGGCGCCTGAACTGCCCGTCTGCCCAGCGGGCGCCTTGAACTGCCACGTCTGCCCCCGGGCCGCCTGAACTGCCCGTCTGTCCAGCGGGCGCCTGAACTGCCCGTCGCCCAGCGGCGTCTGAACTGCCCGTTTGCCCTTACGCCGTCCCTGAACTGTCCGCCTGCCATTGACCAGCCAGGCCGATACCTGCCATGACCAGCCAGAAGCCGTCCTGCCATGACCAGCCAGAGCCGTCCTGCCATGACAGCCAGAGCCGTCCTCCATGACCAGCCAGACGCCGTCCTGCCATGACCAGCCAGAGCCGTACTGCCCATGACCAGCCAGGAAGCCAGTTCCATTTTCAGGACCTGCCAGAGCGTCTCATTCAGGAACCTGCCGGAAGCCGTTCCATTCAGGACCTGCCGGAGCTCCGCTTCCAGCCAGACCTGCGGAAGCCGTCCACCAGGGAACCTGCCGGCAGCCGTCCAGCCAGGACCTGGCCGGGAGCGTCCAGCCAGGACTGCCGGAGCCGATTCCAGCCAGGACCTGCCGGAGTTCCCTCAGCCAGGATCTGCCAGAGTCCACTCAGCCAGGATCTGCCAGAGTCCCTCAGCCAGGATCTGCCAGAGATGTCCCTCAGCCAGGACTTGCCGGAGGCCGTCCAGCCAGGACCTGCCGGAGTCCCTGCAGCCAGGATCTGCCAGAGTTCCGCTCAGCCAGGATCGCCAGAGTCCCTCAGCCAGGATCTGCCAGAGTTCCTCAGCCAGGATCTGCCAGAGTCCCTCAGCCAGGATCTGCCAGAGTCCTTCAGCCAGGATCTTGCCAGGTATATTAGCCGGGACACTGCCGTTGTCCCGGTGCTGCCCCTTCGTCCCGGTTTGCTGCCCCTTGTCCCGGTGCTGCCCCTGTCATCCCGGTTGCTGCCCCTTGTCCCGGTTGCTGCCCCTAATGTTCCCGGTGGCTGCCCATCATAAAAGAAGGTATGGGAACTGTTGAAAAGAAGGTATGGGAACTGTTGAAAAGAAGGTATGGGAACTGTTAAAAAGAAGGTATGGGAACTGTTAAAATATCTGAACATTATGAAGTGGATATGAACACACGTACTCAACTACATGCTCGTTTACACATACACACACACACACACACACACACACACACACACACACACACACACACACACCTGATCTCGCTCTCTTCTCTCACTCTCTCTCTCTATTGTCGAGAACTGTTTTATATTTTAATGTGTTTACTGTTTGTCTATCTTTTTTATGTATTTGTCTACAAGTGTATATATGTTTACAACAAGCAAGGGGAAGATATCAGAATAGGGGCATTGGGGAATAATAACATATTGTACGGAATACATTTGTACTGTAGTGAAGCAGTCTCTAGAGTAACYAAAGGTCTCGTTCATCATCATGTGAAACGTCAATTGCTATCGAAATAAATAAAGGTGAAATAAAAATAAAATAAATAAAATAAAATGGAAATGATGGGATGTGTTTCTCAATGATGTTAAAGGTAATTATGATGCAACTATGATGGTGATACGATATGGATTACAATTATCCTCATGAATATTAAGGATATACGCACTACATGTTACACACATAGACACTCAACCATGCAAATAGTCTTACTCTTATACATACATCGTACACACTCTCACTATATCACATCCAATATCATACACATCAACCTACTCAGATTTGTTACACACATAATTTGTCTCGATTTTCTAACATCTGTGGCATTGGCTCACAGGCAAACAGGCAATGGAATAAAACAAATATTTCTAGAATCTATTTCTTGAATTCTAAATATCAGACATTTGAAAGCTCTAGTTTTGACCGTCATAATACCTCTGATGGCAGTAAATTTACAAGCACTAATTATGGTCAATTTAGCCTGAGAATAGTATCTAGTTATGGTAAGGGGTGAAATAAGTATAGCCAGTTATAATTGTAAAGGTTTAGCAGATTATTAAAAAAGAAGATCAGCCTTTACATGACTAAAAGAAAAGGAATATAACATATACTGTAACGGTCCTGACCTGTTTTATGTTGTTTTTGTATGTGTTTAGGTCAGGGCATGTGTTTTGGGTGGGCAGTCTATGTTATCTGTTTCTATGTTGGTTGTGGTTGCCTGGTATGGCTCTTAATTAGAGGCAGGTGTTTTGCGTTCTCCTCTAATTAAGAGTCATATTTAGGTAGGGTGTTCTCACTGTTTGTTTGTGGGTGATTGTCTCCTGTGTCGTTGAATGTATGTACCATACGGGACTGTTTGGCTGTTCGTTTATTTTGATGTCGTCTGTTTCCTGTCCGTGAGTTTACGTTTAGTTATGTAAGTTTATGTTCAGGTTTCGTCAACGTCGTTTTCTTGTTTTGTATATTTGAAAGTGTTTTGTTTCGTGTTGCCATCGTCATTAGTCAAATAAAGATGGCTTACTTCCCGAATGCTGCATTTTGGTCTGATGATCCTTCTCTCCTCTCCTCGTCCGAGGATGAGGAGAGCAACAGCCCTTACATATACTGTTTACAGGAAACTCACTCTACATCCTTAGATGAAGTTGGAAAAAGGAATGGGGTGGTGAAATAATTTTCTGTCATGGACAAAGGAACTCAACGGGTGTAATGATATGAATTAACAGAAAGGTTAATCTGAATGTGCAAATAGTCAGGAATGATTCACAAGGAAGGTGGATCCTTTTGAATATGAACGTGGACAAAAAATCGATTTGGCTCATTAATCTATATGCTCCAAATCAGGATGATCCACACTTCTTCTAAAACATTTATACCAATTTATTGAACTTACAGGCAACAAATGATCTAATCATTGTGGTAGGAGATTATAACACAGTGTTAAGTACCTCAATGGACCGTAAAGGTAATCACTCTACAAACTATCATCACCGTGCCCTTAAGGAAATTACAAATATTATGGACACATTAGAAATAGTGGATATTTGGAGAGTAAAAAAACCCCGACCTATTGAGATATACACGGAGGAGACTTAATCAAGCTAGTCGTCTTGTCTACTTTCTGGTCTCTTTGTCTCTTGCATCAAATGTTTAAAAAGTTTTAATAGGAGACAGAATGCAATCGGATCATCATCTAATTGGCCTTCCCATAACTCTTATAGATTTTCCACGTGGACGGGTATATTGGAAATTTAATCAAAGTTTACTGTAGGACAACTTAGTTAAAAATAAGACAAAAGAATTTAACTGAATTTTTCCAGTATAATATAGGTTCAGCAAATCCCCTTATTGTTTGGGATACCTTTAAATATACCTTCAGAGGTCATTCATTTCAATATTCATCAATAATAAAAAGCAGTTTCTGGCTAAAGAGACAAGACTAACAAGGGAAATCCATGAACTAATAGTACAGGTAGATGGCAATAAAAACGATACTACAGAGATACAAAATAAGTTAGAGGAAAAACAAAAAGAACTTGAGGAACTTTATTCAAGAACGATCTAATGTAATCTATTACAGAAATAAAGCAAACTGGACGGAATATGGAGAAAAATGCACAAAATTCTTCCTGAATCTCCAATACAGGAACGCGAACAAAAATAATTTGCAGAAACTCGTTACTTCAAAGAGGAAAAAAATTATTTGAGGCAGATATTCTCTCTTCCGTCTCATCCTCTCCCACTGAATGAAGATTATGGTAAGGAATTCTTTCCAAATAATATAAAAAATTGAAAATGTATTTCATTTTAAAACAGTGCCTTGCAAAAGTATTCACCCCCTTGGTGTTTTTCCTATTTTGTTGCATTACAACCTGGAATTTATTTGGATTTCATGTAACGGACACAAAACTGGTGAAGTGAAATGAAAAAAATATCTTGTTTCAAAAAATAAATAATCAATAAAAATGGAAAAGTGGTGCATGCATATGTATTCACCCCCTTTGCTATGAAGCTCCTAAATAAGATCTGGTGCAACCAATTACCTTCAGAAGTCACATAAATAGTTAAATAAAGTCCACCTGTGTGCAATCTAAGTGTCACGTGATCTCAGTATATATATACACCTGCTCTGAAAGGCCCCAGAGTCTGCAACATCACTAAAAAAGGGGCACCACCAAGCAAGCGGCACCATGAAGACCAAGGAACCCTCCGAAACAGGGTCAGGGACAAAGTCGTGGAGAAGTACAGATCAGGGTTGGTTATAAAAAAATATCAGAAACTTTGAACATCCCACGGAGCACCATTAAATCCATTGTTAAAAAATGGAAAGAATATGGCACCACAATAAACCTGCCAAGAGAGGGCCTCCCACCAAAACTCACGGACCAGACAAGGAGGGCATTAATTAGAGAGACCAAAGATAACCCTGAAGGAGCTGCAAAGCTCCACAGAGGAGATTGGAGTATCTGTCCATATGACCACATTAAGCCGTACACTCCACAGAGCTGGGCTTCACGAAAGAGTGGCCAGAAAAAAATAAGCAAACATGTTGGTGTTTGCCAAAAGGCATGTGGGAGACTCCCCAAACATATGGAAGAAGGAACTCTGGTCAGATGAAATTTAGATTTTTGGCCATCAAGGAAAACGCAATGTCTGGCGCAAACCCAACACCTCTCATCACCCAGAGAACACCATCGCCACAGTGAAGCATGGTGGTGGCAGCATCATGCTGTGGGGATGTTTTTCATCGGCAGGGACTGGGAAACTGGTCAGAATTGAAGGGATGATGGATGGCGCAAAATACAGGGAAATTCTTGAGGGAAACCTGTTTCAGTCTTCCAGAGATTTGAGACTGGGACAGAGGTTCACCTTCCAGCAGGAAAATGACCCTAAGCATACTGCTAAAGCAACACTGGAGTGGTTTAAGGGGAAACATTTAAATGTTTTGGAATGGCCTAGTCAAAGCCCAGACCACAATCCAATTGAGAATCTGTGGTATGACTTAAAGATTGCTGTACACCAGCAGAATCCATCCAACTTGAAGGAGCTGAAGCAGTTTTGCCTTGAAGAATGGGCAAAAATCCCAGTGGCTAGATGTGCCAAGCTCATAGAGACATGCCCCAAGAGACTTGCAGCTTGAATTGCTGCAAAAGGTGGCTCTACAAAGTATTCACTTTGGGGGGGTGAATAGTTATGCATGCTCAAGTTTTCAGTTTTTTTTGTCTTATTTCTTGTTTGTTTCACAATAAATAAATAAAAATTCAACTTCAAAGTGATAGGCATGTTGTGTAAATCAAATGACACAACCCCCCCCCCCCAAAGTAAATTTTAACTCCAGGTTGTAAGGCAACAAAATAGGAAGAATGCCAAGGGGGGGTGAATACTTTCGCTAGCCACTGTACACTGCAATTTTCCTGTTCGCCATGCACTTTGTATCCAAAGTCTGTGTCGCTCTGTTTTGGTGTTCTGTCTCTCTCTGTTCTGAAGCTCTATCTCTCTGTTCTGAAACAGATTCCCCCGTCCTCTCCTGTCTCCTTCAGAGGACCCGTCAGCTCCACACGCTATTAGAGATTCCCCCGTCCTCTCCTCTCTCCTTCAGAGGACCCGTCAGCTCCACACGCTGTTAGAGATTCCCCCGTCCTCTCCTGTCTCCTTCAGAGGACCCGTCAGCTCTACACGCTGTTAGAGATTCCCCCGTCCTCTCCTGTCTCCTTCAGAGGACCCGTCAGCTCCACACGCTGTTAGAGATTCCCCCGTCCTCCCTGTTTGTCAGAGATTATACAAATCCCTAAGGGCCCTGGTCAAAAGCACTATATATATGGAATAGGGTGTAATTTGGGACTCAGAGATAGGATGGTGTCTGACAAGCAGCTCGGCATGTCGAGAATAATCCCATGAATTGAAGAGGACTTGATGATGGTACAGCTTCATCTATCACACAAACACACACACACACACACACACACACACACAGTTCTGTATAGTCACAACAACCCACACTTCTGTATCCTCCTCACAACAAATGGCTGTATCTGTTTGTCAACAAATGGCTGTATCTGTGTCAACAAATGGCTGTATCTGTTTGTCATCGTCTCCTGCTGAATGCCTTTCAGACCCAGGGTTGAGTCCCAAATGGCACCCTATTCCCTAAAGAGTGCACTACTGTTAACTACAGCCTAAAGGGACCTGGTCAAAAGCAGTATACTAGAGAGGAAATAAGGGGCCACTTGGAACGCGCTCATTCTTTGTCTACCGGGACAGAATCACCAATCTCTCACACAATAATCATGTAAAATGGTTTGAAGCATGACATGATTTGTATTGAATAACAGTTTTGATAAGGAGTTGATTGAAAACATAAACCTCATGGAGTTGAATATTCAGAGATCGTTTCCTCGGTGATCAGAGGAGCTGATGCAGGGATGCTGTGTTGGCGCCATCTAGTGGCATCTAGTGAAATGACAGGTGAAAGTCATTACGCTTCAACTGAGTCAATAGCTCTCTTAAATCTCCTGCAGGCCTGTAAAAGACATACAGTACTACATTTATACATATAAAAATATTTAGAGATATAACCAATTGTGTTTAAATGTTTCAGAATCACACTGCACTGATCTACAAAGTCATGCTACATAATCATATGTCCAGTCTTTGGATAATATATACATTATTTATCCTGGAAGTAGCCAAACAGCCATCAAATTTTAATTCAAGTATATCTATTCTTTTGTATTCTCCTGTGTGTATTGTATTCCCTGACAGCTACAGCGTCTCTGTCATTGTGGTGTGTTTGAGGGTGGGCTAGTTCTAGCTGCGGTCCCTCTATCTGCCATATGCTGGTGTGGGACAATAGAAGCCTGACTCTTTAGTTAACTGACTTCCAACCGTGTGTCTCTCTCTCCAACTCCATTGTCATATATTAGAGACGTGTTTAGAGTTATACAGAGCGGTATATAAACAGGCATGTGTGTAATGTGTTTAATGTGTAGTGTATTTTATAGAACAGAAGTGTATATTAAGAGGCGTTTTTGGTTCCTAAATATTTCCTGGATAGAAGAAGAACCATTGTGTTTTGAATCTGTATTCAGATAATTAGTTAAATAGATCTCAGGAAAACACAACAGCTTTAGGATGTGTTTCTGCTGGAGATTAATGGTTGTTTTTTTTGTCTCAAAGTTGTTTAAAAGTAAACATGTTTACCTCTGCCTGCTGTGCAAGCTGAGTTGCCCTGCGCGCGCACACACACACACACACACACACACACACAGAGTGGTAGATCTGAGACGGGAGTCTACAACCACAAGTGGCTCAGGTAGTGCAGTTCATCCAGGATGGCACATCAATGCGAGCTGTGGAAAAGGTTTGCTGTGTCTGTCAGGTAGTGTCAGAGATGGGCGCTACCAGGAGACAGGCCAGTAATCAGGAGATGTGGAGAGGCGTAGGAGGGCAACAACGCGAGCAGCAGGGACGCTACCTTGCTTTGTTGAAGGCGAGGAACTGCAGCGCCTGCAAAGGACTCAGCAGGGTCATAGTCCTGTAATAACCCTTGATCTCATAATATGGATTTGATATCGGGTTAACAGTGGTGTTATAATCTACCATGGATCCTCACATCTGGATCTGTATAGGGGTTAAACGTAGTGTTATAATCTACCTGATCCTCACTAATCATGGACTGTAATAGGGAGTTAAACAGTACGTCCTGTAAATCTACCCTGATCACTCAACTTATCATCGGTCTGTTGTGACAATGGTACGAATCACTGTTGCAACCGTGTATCCAGGTTTCAGGTTGAGTTGCTATGTGTGGTTTCCATAGAATTTCCAATAGCTTTCATGTCCGATTATCACACAATGGTATTACATACGGACCG
>NW_019943331.1:33064-36629 GCF_002910315.2 Salvelinus sp. IW2-2015
GAGCGGAGGAGAGAGACAGACACACCACAGAGACACACACACACAGAGAGAGAGACAGACACACCACAGAGACACACACACACACACACAGAGAGAGAGAGAGACAGACACACACAGAGACACACAGAGAGAGAGAGAGAGAGAGAGAGAGAGACAGACACACCACAGAGACACGCAGAGAGAGAAAGAGAGAGATTTTTTTAATAATTTGTAATTAAATTTTTATGTTAATTTGTTAATTTTTATGTTAATCTGTTAATTTTTATTGTTTATTTCACTTTTGTATATTATCTACCTCACTTGCTTATGGTCCACTATATAGCTAGCGATCCTCAGGAACGACCGGTAATACATTAGCCCGATATGGTCCACTATATAGCTAGCGATCCTCAGGAACGACTGGTAAAACATTAGCCCGATATGGTCCACTATATAGCTAGCGATCCTCAGGAACGACCGGTAAAACATTAGCCCGATATGGTCCACTATATAGCTAGCGATCCTCAGGAACGAGACAGAGGAAAGAAAGGTCAACTAGCTATGGAACGGAAATGAGGCACAATAACCCCGTTTCCATCCGCAGTTTGTATGTTAGTAAAGTAATACCATATTTGTAAAAATTAAATGATAGAAAGCTGGAAAGTTTCAGTACGTTTTTATAAATGGTGACAGATAATTTATTCATTAAACATGGTGGGATCTTTTTGTGTTGGTAAAATTAATTATGCGAGAAATGGCAGTGAAAACGCCCTTTGTGTGCAAATATTGATATGGAAGTAATCTTGGTCACACGATGACACGGTGTGTGGTTCTCCCACTACGACTACGGAAACCACGCAGTTTAAATTAGGCTACGATGTTCACTCGGTTAATGAAAAGTTAAAGGTAGTTTAACCTAAAAACGTTAGTTTGGTATTTCATTAGACCGTCCATTGTTGACATAGTTCTCAAATGTTTTGCATGTCAGCGATCAAGTTTTCAAGATTATGTAAACTTAAAAAAAAAAAAAATACAGAAATCTTGCATCATACAGACCAGATTTCTGTATTTAAAAAAATAAGTTTTCCTTGAAGCAAAACAATAAATACATTTAATGTGCACTACCTCATCACTCCTCTTTATCTGCCACACGATTCGGTGGAAACACCACTGGTGGGGAAAGATGCACATCATTTCGTTGTGTCTACGCTGGTCTTGACACGTGTGCTCTACCCAGCAGCTGGCAGATACAGGGAGGGTAGGCTGGTCTACATGAGAACATTTTTATGGATGAGTGAGAATATTTTTCATTTTGTCAAAACATTAGTCAAGCATTGATCATCATGTCACCCCAAATGAATAGCGGGTGAATAGCATGCTATTCTCATGCGTCAATTCAAGATCAGATTACACTAGAGAGAAAAGTGCATTTAAATAAGAGAATCAAATGAAATGTACTTAAATGTACTTAAAAACATTAAATCATCAGCACATTCCTCTTGAAATGTGTTAGTTGATTCAACTAATCTTATGATTCAAATAGGCTAACTGCATTATGACCCCACTCCTCACATGAGAGAGAGAGACAGAGAGACAGAGGAACACGAGACAAGAGAGAGAGAGAGAACAATGAGAGAGAGAGACAGAGCGAGAGAGAGAGAGAGAGAGAGAGCAGAGAGAGAGATGAGAGAGAGAGAGAGAGAGAGAGAGATGAGAGAGAGAGAGAGAGAGAGAGAGAAAAAGATGGTGCAAAGTAATTGTTGATAATATTTCCGCATTTAGCTTAGTTTTGTTTTGTCTTTCCGTACCAGGTCATGTGTCTTCTGTCAGTCATGTTGACACTGTGTCCTAGCTACTGTTGTGGCTTAAATGTATTTGTTGTTTTCTGATTAATAATTGTTGTTGTAGCTGTTATTAATGGTAATCCCATGTCCACTTACTACTATTAATTATTGCTGTATAGTCCCATGACCATTTATTTATATATATATATATATTTTGTGTAATATATATATACATAATATATTTTTTTTAAAATTTTTTTCGATATGTATATGTTTGACAATGTAAGTATAAGTAATTGCCAATGTCAATAAAGTCAATTGAAATTGAGATGTGGAATCATGAGAGACAGAGGAGAGAAAGACAGAGAAGAGAGACAGAAGACAGAGAGATAGAGAGAGCAGAGAGAGAGAGAGAGAGAGAGAGAGACAGAGATAGACAGAGAGACAGAGAGACAGAGAGATTAGAGAGAGAGAGCAGAGAGAGAGAGAGACAGCGAGAGGAGGAAGACAGAGACAGAGAGAGAGAGATAGAGAGACAGAGATAGAGAGACAGAGACAGAGAGACAGAGAGACAGAGACAGAGAGATAGAGAGACAGAAACAGAGAGAGAGAGAGAGAGACAGATCGCTGTAGCTGTACATAGTCCATCTGTAAATAGCCCACCCAATCTACCTACCTCATCCCCATACTGTTTTTATTTACTTTTTTGCTCTTTTGCACACCGGTATCTCTGCTTGCACATCATCATCTTCCCATCAGCATCTGCTCATCTATCACTCCAATGTAATTATTTTTATTTTATTTTTATTTCACCTTTATTTAACCAGGTAGGCTAGTTGAGAACAAGTTCTCATTTGCAACTGCGACCTGGCCAAGATAAAGCATAGCAGTGTGAACAGACAACACAGAGTTACACATGGAGTAAACAATAAACAATTACTTCGCTACTATGGCCTATTTATTGCCTTACCTCCTCACGCCATTTGCACACACTGTATATAGACTTTCTTTTTTTTCTACTGTATTATTGACTGTATGTTTGTTTATTCCATGTGTAACTCTGTGTTGTTGTTTGTGTCGAACTGCTTTGCTTTATCTTGGCCAGGTCGCAGTTGTAAATGAGAACTTGTTCTCAACTAGCCTACCTGGTTAAATAAAGTTTAAATAAAAATAAAATAAACAAACTATTTTCCTTCAACTGGATTAAATTAATTTCCATTTAAGTTTTCAATTAATATTGTTTTATGATTTGAATATTCAAGGTGTTAATTTGCTGTTTTAATGGTTTGCATTAAAGATTGAGTGCAGGTGTGCCTAATTACCCAACCGAGTAGCCTAATTCGTTAATTGGACCGTGAACAGACCTACCTTACCTTCTGAGAACAATCTCCAACAACAAATCATGTTCATTAAGATAAACGGCACACGTTCCTTCACTGGAGACCCCGGTGCGGTGGAGTGGAGTCGAGCTAAAGAGGACCTTGCCAACCTCACTACACCGGCCGGCCCCCAGGCGCTCACACCTGCCATGTCTCCTTCTTGACTCTCTTTTAATTAAAGACTCGTTAAACAATCAAATGCTTCCACTTTTCACACAATAGAAAAATATCACAGAGGTACAAGGATCAACAGGATCTGCCTGTCTGAGGTACAGGGAACAACAGGGTCTGAGGTACAGGGAACAGTGACATGGGGTAGAGAGGTCAACTACGGAGGTGACACGGGGTAGAGAGGTCAGCTACGGAGGTGACACGGGGTAGAGAGGTCAGCTACGGAGGTGACACGGGGTAGAGAGGTCAGCT
>NW_019943331.1:36639-39908 GCF_002910315.2 Salvelinus sp. IW2-2015
CATGGGGTAGAGAGGTCACCTATGGAGGTGACATGGGGTAGAGAGGTCACATACGGAGGTGACACGGGGTAGAGAGGTCAGCTACGGAGGTGACACGGGGTAGAGAGGTCAGCTACGGAGATGACACGGGGTAGAGAGATCAGCTACGGAGGTGACACGGGGTAGAGAGGTCAGCTACGGAGGTGACACGGGGTAGAGAGTTGGGAGATATGTTGTGGGTGATGTGCGTGATATCTAACAGCAGGATTCGACCACATTAGCCAAAATGAGCAGTCTCATTAACTTTAGGGAAGGGAAGTAAACGTTGTAGTTTAAAGTAGCCTCACGGCTCATTAGATCAACGTTATCTGTGATAGCGGGCTAATTGATTACCTATTAGGCAGGAACAGAACAGTTTACAGTGATAAATTCCCCCATTAGTATGTGCTACAGGATGGCTCACACTCCTGTATTATGTCTTGGTGCGGCAGTAAGACCTGTTGCTTTGAAACTAAGCGTCGGCGTTGTGGACGGGCGTAAGAATCTGCATGTCTAACCTTCAGAATTAGCATGTAATACCTAAACTTAGTCTAACCTTAAATAATACGCAAGAGCAAAGTATTTTTAAATCTACCAATTGGTTTTTTTTTAAACAGAGACAAATATTAATATACTTTCGATGGCTTTCTTTAATTGACTCCCCAAATATTCTGAACCCGTTCTCTTCCTATCATCTAGTGAGTTTGATCAGTAAATTCTAGTTAAACGTTTAATTTTACATTTTAAAGCGATTGGGTTTTTTAGATACCAAAACCTCTAGTGAATGAAAAGTCCACCAGAAAATCTGTTGGTCCTTAATTGTGGAGAGTTTTTAGTGGTTGAAATGAATGTATTCAGCGCCTGCATGGGGAACAACGCCTGCAAAAGCATGTTAGGCACCTGTATAACTTTAGTCTGAAGACCAACGACTGAGAAGTATGGAAAGACGTGCGTAGGGAAGATCTACGTTTCCCACACCTCACATGAACAGGATAAACAGGTGGAAAACAGGACTGTGAAAATCTGAACTTGAGAGCTCTTTCTCACAATAACAGTGATTATAATAATATATAAAACAATTAACAAACCACACTACAACTGCGATGAGAGTTAAAGGAACACCAGAATTCAAGTATATACAGGTCAGTACCTTATTCAATGTCCAGGGGTACTGGAGTGGTTGTATATACAGGTCAGTACCTTATTCAATGTCCAGGGGTACTGGAGAGGTTGTAAATACAGTCATACCTATTCAATGTCCAGGGTACTGGAGTGGTTGTATATACATTTACATTTACATTTAAGTCATTTAGCAGACGCTCTTATCCAGAGCGACTTACAAAATTGCGTGCATTTTCACCTTATGATATCCATATTACAGGTCAGTACCTTAATTCAATGTCCAGGGTACTGAGTGGTTGTTTATACAGGTCAGTACCAGTACCTATTCAATGTCCAGGGTACTGGAGTGGTTGTATATATACATACTATTGGTAATATATACATGGTAAATATATACATGGTAATATAACATGGTAATATAACATACTATTAGAATATATACATACTAATGGTAATATATACATGGTAATATATACATACTATTGTAATATATATATATGCAAACAGCAGGAATATGACCAGTAACAGGATAAACAGATAGATACTATTGGTAATCAATAATCATTGAACATCAGCTAATTGATTAATAAACCAAATCAATAACATTGTAGCAGCAGCAGCAGCAGAGGTTGTCTCTAGAGTGTTTAAGGACCTCTGGCGTGACATAGAGTCCGTATGGATAATGTGTGGGAGAGAGAGAGCAGACAGTAGTTGTATCTGAGTGGGTAGAGACCTCTGGGCTGATAGAGTCCGTATGGATAATGTGTGGAGAGAGAGAGCAGCAGTAGTTGTATCTGAGTGGGTAGAGACCTCTGGGTGGACATAGATCCGTATGGATAATGTGTGGGAGAGAGAGAGCAGCAGTAGTTGCTATCTGATGTGGTAGAGACCTCGGGAACATGAGAGTCCGTATGGATAATGTGTGGGCAGAGAGAGAGCAGCAGTATTGTATCTGAGTGGTGTAGAGACCTCTGCGTGGACATAGAGTCCGTATGGATAATGTGTGGGAGAGAGAGAGCAGCAGTAGTTGTATCTGAGTGGTAGAAGAACCTCTGGGTGGACATAGAGTCCGTATGGATAATGTGTGGGAGAGAGAGAGCAGCAGTAGTTGTATCTGAGTGGTAGAGACCTCTGGGTGGACATAGAGTCCGTATGGATAATGTGTGGGAGAGAGAGACCAGCAGTAGTTGTATCTGAGTGGGTAGAGACCTCTGGGGTGACATAGAGTCCGTATGGATAATGTGTGAGAGAGAGAAGCAGCAGTAGTTGTATCTGAGTGGGTAGAGAACCTCTGGGTGGACATAGAGTCCGTATGGATAATGTGTGGAAGAGAGAAGTAGCAGTAGTTGTTGTAGCCATTTAACAGTCTTATGACCAGGGGTAGAAGCTGGATTTGCATGATCACGGGCCGTCATACAAGATAAACTCTTAGAAAAGTTATTGAAAGCGGGTTGGCGTCTTACTGGAAGGGGGTTATTGTTAGGTATAATTAGGGTGGGGCTTGCTGTTAGGTATGGGGACCCCCCCTCCCCTGTGTTTTGACTCGCGATCATATTCACCCCGTCTTCTAAAATACCTCTGTAATGTTCTTCCTCACACCTCCCCGTGGTCTCCGCCCTCCCCCGCCTCCCCCGGCCTCCCCCGGCATATGGGGATGTAGCCAGGCGCCTCAGCCCACATTTCGGCAGGTCTGCAGGCTGTTGCACCTGCGGTTGGGAGGGCCTCCCGGAGAGATGAAATATTCATGTGAGCAGAGTGAATGGGCTCCCCGGGTGGAAGGAGCGTGCCTGGGTGTTGGTTCAGGCCGGACTACTGGTCTCATTAACCCGCTGACTGGGGGGAGTTTCTCTAAAAATCCAGGCCTACCGCCTGTCATGCACACGCCACGTAAATAACTGTGCCGTGCACACAGCGCATGTGAACACACAAACACACACAGCGCATTGTGAACACACAAACACACAGAGCGCATGTGAACACACAAACACACACAGCGCATGTGAACACACAAAACACACAGAGCGCATGTGAACACCACAAACACACACAGCGCATGTGAACACACAAACACACACAGCGCATGAACACACAAACCAC
This sequence comes from Salvelinus sp. IW2-2015, assembly GCF_002910315.2. Classification (NCBI taxonomy): domain Eukaryota; kingdom Metazoa; phylum Chordata; class Actinopteri; order Salmoniformes; family Salmonidae; genus Salvelinus; species Salvelinus sp. IW2-2015. The sequence continues at coordinate 39,877 of NW_019943331.1, forward strand.
ACACAGCACATGTGAACACACAAACACAACAC
>NW_019943331.1:43858-56685 GCF_002910315.2 Salvelinus sp. IW2-2015
CTATATACAGTAGAGAGGCTATATACAGTAGCGAGGCTATATACAGTAGAGAGCTATATACAGTAGAGAGGCTATATACAGTAGCGAGGCATATATATACAGTAGAGAGGCTATATACAGTAGAGAGGCCTATATACAGTTACGAGAGCTATTATACAGTTAGAAGAGGCTATATACAGTAGAGAGGCTATATACAGTAGAGAGGCTATATACAGTAGAGAGGCTACATACAGTAGCGAGGCTATATACAGTAGAGAGGCTACATACAGTAGAGAGGCTATATACAGTAGAGAGGCTACATACAGTAGCGAGGCTATATACAGTAGAGAGGCTATATACAGTAGAGAGGCTACATACAGTAGCGAGGCTATATACAGTAGAGAGGCTATATACAGTAGAGAGGCTGAGCTGTAGTCAATGAATATCATTCTCACATAGGTGTTCCTTTTGTCCAGGTGTGAAAGGGCAGTGTGGAATGCGATTGAGATTGCATCATCTGTGGATCTGTTAGGGCGGTGTGCAAGTTGGAGTGGGTCTATGGTTTCTGGGATAATGGTGTTGATGTGAGCCATTACCAACCTTTCAAAGCACTTCATTGCTACAATCTTTGTCCCCATGTGAAGTTGCAAACTGTAGTCTGTTTTTTTTATGGCGGTTTTGGAGCAGTGGCTTCTTCTTTGCTGAGCGGCCTTTCAGGTTATGTCGATATAGGACTCGTTTTACTGTGGATATAGATACTTTTGTACCTGTTTCCTCCAGCATCTTCACAAGGTCCTTTGCTCTTGTTCTGGGATTGATTTGCACTTTTCACACCAAAGTACGTTCATCTCTAGGAGACAGAACGCGTCTCCTTTCTGAGTGGTATGACGGCTGCGTGGTCCCATGGTGTTTATACTTGCGTACTATTGTTTGTACAGATGAACGTGGTACCTTCAAGTGTTTGGAAATTAGTCCCAAGGATGAACCAGACTTGTAGAGGTCTACAATTTTTTTCTGAGGTCTTGGCTGATTTCTTTTGATTTTCCCATGATGTTAAGCAAAGAGGCACTGAGTTTGAAGGTAGGCCTTGAAATACAGGTACACCTCCAATTGACAAAAATTATGTCAATTAGCCTATCAGAAGCTTCTAAAGCCATGACATCATTTTCTGGAATTTTCCAAGCTGTTTAAAGACACAGTCAACTTAGTGTATGTAAACTTCTGACCCACTGGAATTGTGATACAGTGAATTATAAGTGAAATAATCTGTCTGTAAACAATTGTTGGAGAAATGACTTGTATCATGCACAAAGTAGATGACCTAATCGACTTGCCAAAACTATAGTTTGTTAGCAAGAAATGTGTGGATTGGTTGAAAAACGAGTTTTAATGACTCCAACCTAAGTGTAAACTTCCGACTTCAACTGTAGATATTTTATAACCTATTAGACTGCGAGGCCTTGGCTATATGTTTTATGTGTTTTTTGGTTGTGTTTGTTTGCTTGATGCAGTATCCACCAGAGGAGGTTGGTGGCACCTTAATTGGGGAGGACGGGCTCCACAGTAGCCTATTCCACCTTATCACTTAGCGTTTTATGGAGGACACAGTAGACGCAGTCATCATCAATCACATTACCCAGTCAGCAACTCTCAGGGCCTCTGATGCCTCGTGTCTTTCTAAAGGAGTCTTCCGTCAGACGGGGCTGTTGATGAAACGGCTGCTGCTATTCTAATGACTGATTAGTATCTCGTAACAAAACTAAACAGTGTGAAAGTTAGACTCTCCATGCGAGGCAGCAGATGGGAGATGGGGGACTGTACGTCTGGCTATGTGACAGAGAGAGAGGAGCGTGAGAGAGCGAGAGAAACGGAGGCAGAGAGAGGGGGGGAGAGATGAGAGCGAAGAGATTGTTGATGTTTTTTTGTGTGTTCTCACTTTTGTTGTTAATTTCACTTGCTTTGGCAATGTAAACACGTTTCCAATGCCAATAAAATCCCTTTGAATTGATTAAATTAAATTGAGAGAGAGAGAGAGTGAGAGCCAAGGGACACCAGCTGATAGGTAGACTGAGTGAGGAGGTTTTCACTTCACTCAAAGCGCCGCTATTAGATGTTATGAGGTTGGTTTAAGAAGCCACGAACCGCGTGACTGTTCTATGTGCCACTGTTGAATGTATGTATACTGAAATAAAGTAGAATAGAGTACTGGATCAGACAGCGGCGATGGCGGATATGATGGTTTTAATTGACATGGGCATGGCCATAATAGGCTAGGCTACATGAGGAGATGAAGATGGCGATTGTGATCTTCCTCATCGTCAATCACCATTTTTGGTTAAATAAATTCTGATAATAAATTCATTATTTTGTCATAATTATTATTATTATTAAAACATGAGCTGGCGCACACCAGAGAAAATATTATATGTAGAGGAGTGACTGACGGAGAATAAAATATTACCTATGTAAATAAATAAAGTGAGTCGGGGACACTCTATATACAAAGTCCTGTAATTTATTTGCGGAACCCGCCAACGTTTCGGCATCACTGTGCCTTCTCACCACCCATCATCATCAGTGATTTTTATTAGCTTTTATCCAGAGCGACTAACAGTAAGTAGTGAGTGCGTACATTTCCGTACTTTCCCTATTGTCACCAAAGCCCAAGCCAGTAGACGTTATGCTTGTTTTCTCTATTTGGGCTCCTATAACTACTAAATGATTCATAGCTGTGGTTATACCTACCAGCCCTGTATGGAGACATATCTGTTATCAGTGATCCGGGCAGTGACGGAGACAGGTGTGTCCATCTCCCTGCCTACCACCTGGCCACTTTTATTACCGCAAATAATCCACAGAGATTGTCAATTTTTACTGTTTATTTGAGAACAAACTACAACATATATTACTCTGCCATGTATGCCAGTTGTCCTGCTATGAGTCTGCTTCTCCCGAGCCAATTCCGTTGCTTATCTGCGCTAAATTATATTGTTAAAGGATGTGGGTAAGTTTTTAACTGATGTTGGCAGCAACACAAACTAGAGGAAGATCAATATTCATATGAAGTACGGGGAGATGACAAGGCGAGTACTCCACCCTCACGGAGTTACGGAGTGTATTGGTTGTACTATTCATATAAATAATTAATCTGTTTATTGGTGAAACTGACAAGACAACAAAAAGTAGCGTTTAGAAAAATGTGTATTCGATAAACATAAATCATTTGTTTATTTTTCACCAGACCTAAAAGTCCCCCCAATATTTTCTGGAATCGAATAAACGCAAACAACCTCTAGTCATGAGAGTTAATTCGTTGAAAACAAACTATTTAAAAAAATGTAATGAAAAATACAACTATTTTCTCCCAACACATAAACGAAACGTCTTTAGAATAATAGATTACATCGGATGACAAGTGAAGCCAAAATGTCAACAACATCAGCGTTGAGTTACAATATTTACAGGAAGAAAAAAGTTACGATTGACCCAATTGTTTTCTTTTGTTGGGAAGAGGCAACCCACGCCATTGGCTGTTCCATCCAACCCTGTGTACCTCCTAGGGCGGGGTTGGTGGAGGGGGATGTAGTACTGAAGGATCGGCCAGGATCCAGAGGTGACAACCAGGAGATTGTTCACAAGTGAGTCAACTGTTAGCGCCGTCCTTGGTCATTGAAATAGATACATTTGCAGCGTTGTCCAAACCTGGTTTTGGTGGATTTTGTTATATTTTTAAGTTCACTTTTTTTCCCCCTCTCTGAAACTCCTAACTCTTCAACCGACTCTTACAAGCTGAATATTCAAGACACGTTCCAGTGCTTTCCAAATATTGGTTATCTAAGAAAGAGCTAAATAACTCACCATACCTCTCCAACCAAGTCGTGGATGTCTGTAGCCTTTATGACAGCTAAAACAGAACTGTCCGGCTGGCCAGACTACACAGGCGAGGACTTCCCCCTGATGGAACAGTCTAAACGGGAGCCTCTCGCATCCAGAACCAGGGTAACATCTCCAGGAGGACAGTCTCTATACTCACCCAGAGATACGGGCCATTACGCGCACAGCGGCTCCATGGATATCTCACTGGAGAAACTCATGTCGGTGAGTAAACTAACGGACAGTGGTGTCACGATAGAAATGGACCTGGACACAGTACCCGGGGACCAAGGAGAGGGAGGAAACGGTAAGCAGCAGGGCCACCACCCGGGCCCGCAGAAACACCGGCGAGTCGCGGCTAACGCCCGGGAGAGACGGAGGATGCACGGGCTGAACAAGGCGTTTGACACGTTGCGGAGCGTGATCCCGTCCGACAATAATAAATTGTCCAAGTACGATACTCTCCAGATGGCTCAGATCTACATCCAGGAACTTTCGGGGCTGCTCACCGGGGTGGTGAAGCCAGAGGGTCGGGGAGGGTCACGGAGTGGATGCGCCTCACCAGACATAGACCACCTCATCCCCGCTAGGAGAAACCTTCTGGGGTCTCTCTCTCCAGAGCCCTTGCGGGGTGGCGGCGGGACGACTGGGATCAGCAACACCCTGCAGGACTCCCCCTCACCGCAGCCACAGAACAAGAGACTGGTCGGAGAACAGGAGAACAATGGTCCCGTCGGTCACCTCATCATTCTGTCTGCGCCTAAATCTGATCTAGAATCGGGGAATAAGAGGGTGTCTAACACTTCTAACGGGAGTGATGGAGAGTCGTCGCATTACAGTGATTTTGAGGACGGACAGGCCGGTAGACGGTGACAATTTAGAGTCTGAACGTGACAACAGGAACTGTTTTAGTCGAGGTTTTCATACGGATTGTTTAATATTTTATATAAACTGTCTGTGTTTTAGAAGACAATAACGGACACCAAAATAGAGCCACGTAGCCCACCTTGAAATGTTGAATGATATTGTGGTTTAGATTGAGACGGTAGTCCAGGCCTACTCTCGGCTACATTTAGACTAGAACACTTGTCTCATCATGCCATATTTATTTATTATAAATGGACACCAGGGTTGCGGTCAATTCCATTTAAAATTCAGGAAGTACACTGAAATTCCAATTCTCTCCAAAGCTTGCCAATGGGAAACATTGGCATCAGAATTTGGTTTACTTTCCCGAATTGACTGGAATTGAAATGGAATGTTCTCCAAAACTCTGCTTGTAGCTCATCTTGAAAAGTTGAATAACGTTCTGGGTTAGATTAAAACGGTAGTGTCGCCTACATTTAGACACGAACACGAATATCCCAGTGAGCCCAAGACGTTGAAGACGTTGAAAATGTGTATTTTCAAACATCTTTTACTCATAGGTAGGGATGTTTCATCATACCATATTTATTTATTAGATATCAACACTGTAAAATTAAAAGACCTAGCCTACTGTGTGATAATGAAGACTTCATTATGTATTTAAACAAGGCCTGATAATATGACTTCTCATGGGGGCTTTCTTTCCTTCCTTGCACTTTATTGATTAAATACATCTGGAACATTTGGTTTCACGGTTTGATTGCATGCATATCTAATAATAATAAATAAAAAATAAATAAAAATACTTTGATATTAATGTATTATTATTTGTTTTCTTCCAAGAATAGTTTTTGATGGGGGAAAAAAAATGTTTTTTTATTTGGTAGATAAATATTTAGAATGTTTTTTTTCTTCTAAATTTTCCAGAATAATTCACTCTGATTTAATTTCAACAGCTTCAACACCGTATAATCAAAGGACTTTATTGGCATGGGAAATCAATGTATAACCTTCTTTTAGTCAACTCAATATGTTGTTTCAATATATTTTTATTTAATGCAAGAGATACATCCGTAATATGTAAATGTTGAAATAAAAATGAAATTTACAAATGCACACAACACTTTTGATTGAATCCTATTGTTTTGAATAGCGCTGGTTGGTCTCCTCTCATAGCATGTCTTGTGGACAGACTATATAACTTACATGATATTGTTCTGGGTAGACGAGATTAGGTAGGGTTAGAGTCCGAGGAGTGATAATTACAGCCACCGTATTTTGGCTTCACTGGGACCAGGGGGTGTAGAGAGGTTGGGGGGATTTCTAGGCTAAATGCTGAAATAAATGCAATTTATAAATGCACACAATACACTTTTAATACTGGCAGGTCTTCAGGCACCAAAGTCACCCCCCCATGTCATCTAGTTTTGATAGAGCTGATATAACAGTCCCCCCCCCCATGTTATCTAGTTCTGATAGAGCTGGTATAACAGTCACCCCCCCATGTTATCTAGTTCTGATAGAGCTGGTATAACAGTCACCCCCCCATGTTATCTAGTTCTGATAGAGCTGATATAAACAGTCACCTCCCCATGTCATCTAGTTCTGATAGAGCTGATAGAGCTGGTATAACAGTCACCCCCCCATGTCATCTAGTTCTGATAGAGCTGATATACAGTCACCCCCCCCATGTCATCAGTTCTGATAGAGCTGGTAAACAGTACACCCCCATGTCATCTAGTTTTGATAGAGCTGATATAACAGTCACCTCCCCATGTCATCTAGTTCTGATAGAGCTGGTATAACAGTCACCTCCCCATGTATCTAGTTCTGATAGAGCTGATAGAGCTGGTATAACAGTCACCCCCCATGTCATCTAGTTCTGATAGAGCTGGTATAACAGTCACCCCCCATGTCATCTAGTTCTGATAGAGCTGGTATAACAGTCACCCCCCATGTCATCTAGTTCTGATAGAGCTGATAGAGCTGGTATAACAGTCACCTCCCCATGTCATCTAGTTCTGATAGAGCTGGTATAACAGTCACCCCCCATGTCATCTAGTTCTGATAGAGCTGATAGAGCTGGTATAACAGTCACCCCTCCCATGTCATCTAGTTCTGATAGAGCTGATAGAGCTGATATAACAGTCACCCCCCCCCCCCCATGTCAACTAGTTCTGATAGAGCTGATAGAGCTGGTATAACAGTCACCTCCCCATGTCACTAGTTCTGATAGAGCTGGTATAACAGTCACCCCCCATGTCATCTAGTTTCTGATAGAGCTGATATAACAGTCACCCCCCATGTCATCTAGTTCTGATAGAGCTGATAGAGCTGATATAACAGTCACCCCCCCCCCCATGTCATCTAGTTCTGATAGAGCTGATATAACAGTCACCCCCCCATGTCATCTAGTTCTGATAGAGCTGATAGAGCTGATATAACAGTCACCCCCCCCCCCATGTCAACTAGTTCTGATAGAGCTGATAGAGCTGGTATAACAGTCACCTCCCATGTCATCTAGTTCTGATAGAGCTGATATAACAGTCACCCCCCATGTCATCTAGTTCTGATAGAGCTGATATAACAGTCACCCCCCATGTCATCTAGTTCTGATAGAGCTGATATAACAGTCACCCCCCCATGTCATCTAGTTCTGATAGAGCTGATAGAGCTGGTAAACAGTCACCCCCCCCCCCCATGTCATTTAGTTCTGATAGAGCTGGTATAACAGTCACCTCTCCATGTCATCTAGTTCTGATAGAGCTGATTAAACAGTCACCCCCCCATGTCATCTAGTTCTGATAGAGCTGATAGAGCTGGTATAACAGTCACCCCCCCCCCCCCCCCCATGTCATCTAGTTCTGATAGAGCTGATATAACAGTCACCCCCCCATGTCATCTAGTTCTGATAGAGCTGATAGAGCTGGTATAACAGTCACCTCCCATGTCATCTAGTTCTGATAGAGCTGATATAACAGTCACCCCCCATGTCATCTAGTTCTGATAGAGCTGATAGAGCTGTATAACAGTCACCGCCCCATGTCATCTAGTTCTGATAGAGCTGATATAACAGTCACCCCCCATGTCATCTAGTTCTGATAGAGCTGGTATAACAGTCACCGCCCCATGTCATCTAGTTCTGATAGAGCTGATATAACAGTCACCCCCCCATATCATCTAGTTCTGATAGAGCTGATAGAGCTGATATAACAGTCACCCCCCCCCCCCCCCATGTCAACTAGTTCTGATAGAGCTGATAGAGCTGGTATAACAGTCACCTCCCCATGTCATCTAGTTCTGATAGAGCTGATATAACAGTCACCCCCCATGTCATCTAGTTCTGATAGAGCTGAATAACAGTCACCCCCCCATGTCATCTAGTTCTGATAGAGCTGATAGAGCTGGTATAACAGTCACCCCCCCCCCCCATGTCATTTAGTTCTGATAGAGCTGGTATAACAGTCACCTCTCCATGTCATCTAGTTCTGATAGAGCTGATATAACAGTCACCCCCCCATGTCATCTAGTTCTGATAGAGCTGATAGAGCTGGTATAACAGTCACTCCCCATGTCATCTAGTTCTGATAGAGCTGGTATAACAGTCACCTCCCCATGTCATCTAGTTCTGATAGAGCTGGTATACCAGTCACCTCCCCATGTCATCTAGTTCTGATAGAGCTGGTATAACAGTCACCCCCCATGTCATCTAGTTCTGATAGAGCTGGTATACCAGTCACCTCCCCATGTCATCTAGTTCTGATAGAGCTGATATAACAGTCACCCCCCCATGTCATCTAGTTCTGATAGAGCTGATAGAGCTGGTATAACAGTCACCTCCCCATGTCATCTAGTTCTGATAGAGCTGATATAACAGTCACCCCCCCATGTCATCTAGTTCTGATAGAGCTGGTATAACAGTCACCGCCCCATGTCATCTAGTTCTGATAGAGCTGATATAACAGTCACCCCCCCATATCATCTAGTTCTGATAGAGCTGATAGAGCTGATATAACAGTCACCCCCCCCCCCCCCCATGTCAACTAGTTCTGATAGAGCTGATAGAGCTGGTATAACAGTCACCTCCCATGTCATCTAGTTCTGATAGAGCTGATATAACAGTCACCCCCCATGTCATCTAGTTCTGATAGAGCTGATTAAACAGTCACCCCCCATGTCATCTAGTTCTGATAGAGCTGATAGAGCTGGTATAACAGTCACCCCCCCCCATGTCATTTAGTTCTGATAGAGCTGGTATAACAGTCACCTCTCCATGTCATCTAGTTCTGATAGAGCTGATATAAACAGTCACCCCCCCATGTCATCTAGTTCTGATAGAGCTGATAGAGCTGGTATAACAGTCACCTCCCCATGTCATCTAGTTCTGATAGAGCTGGTATAACAGTCACCTCCCCATGTCATCTAGTTCTGATAGAGCTGGTATACCAGTCACCTCCCCATGTCATCTAGTTCTGATAGAGCTGGTTAACAGTCACCCCCCCATGTCATCTAGTTCTGATAGAGCTGGTATACCAGTCACCTCCCCATGTCATCTAGTTCTGATAGAGCTGATATAACAGTCACCCCCCCATGTCATCTAGTTCTGATAGAGCTGATAGAGCTGGTATATCAGTCATAGTCTTTTAGTAACGGGAGACATTAGTATTCACTGCCTCTTGGTTTGGGGGTGATGGGGCTGCTGGTAGGGGCTGCTGTAACTTAGCCAGATCCTTACCCAGGATGTCAGAGAGCTTCTGTTTAAAACTGATAGGGTCGTGGTTGGGGGTGATGGGGCCCCCCGAGCCCATCTCCTCTTCCCCCTGTAGCTGGGTCTGCAGGCGGGAGAGGTTTGGCATAGAACGGGACTGGGTTTGGGGTTGAGGCAGGGACAAGGCCAGAGGCAGTGGCTGGGTCTCAGAGGGCTTGCTCACTAAAGCATAGATACACTGTGAGCTACCCACCACACTCTCCCTCTCTCTCTCCTCCTCCTCCTCCTCCTCCTCTGCCCTCCCAGTAATACCCCTTCTCAGGTTGTAATAAGGAGACCCCTCTCCCAGGCCCAGCCCCACCCCCAGCCTGTACCCAGCCCCAGTTTGTTCAGGTTGACAGTATCCAGGGAGTGGCACCTCTCTTCTTCCTCCTCTTCCTCGTCATAGAGATGCAGGCTGCGCTGCGTCCTGAGTGGGGCTGACGGGTGCTTCATTCTGGGGAGGAGGTGGTCCACTATAGTGGCATACAGACCACAATCAGAGTCAGCCATTGGCTCAGGCCCCGGAACCTGTTCAGTAACAGGAGATATGATTGGAGGGCTGGGTAAGAGGTTGTTTCTCATTGGTAGAGGAGGTGCAGCGGGTCTGTCTGATAGTTCAGTGCGGGTATGGGTGTGGACTCTGTGTTTGATAGGAGGGTGATGAGAAGAGGAGGGGGAATTACAAGAAGGATGAGTAGAGGGGGAAGAATGAGGAAGTTGAGGAGACGATGAGTTACGTGGAGAGTGAGCAGAGGGGGAAGAATGAGGAAGTTGAGGAGACGATGAGTTACGTGGAGAGTGAGCAGAGGGGGAAGAATGAGGAAGTTGTGGAGAGGATGAGTTGCTAGGAGGCTGGATAGAGGTCTTGGTGTCTTCATTGTCCATCTCGCCGTGCAGAGTAAGAGCATCTTCCATGGCCTTGTAGATCTGAGGAGCGTGCGTGGACAGGAAGGTGAAATGACCCTCTCCCGAGCTACAGCGACGACCCGCCTCGATGCTGAAGCCCCCCTGTCAATCACACACAACACAAGGTTACTCGGTCCCTCCAGAATGGACCAATCACTGCATTATTACCACATAAAACAGTCAAATCATCACAATATTAGTGCAGGAAAACTGACCGATCACCGCACTAAAAAAAGAGGGATGACAATTTTAACCAATCACCACACATTTACTGCATAATATGGTTCAGTCAAGCCACAGGGCAACAAACTCTTTCCCTCGACAGCACATTCTTGTAACAAATTGGACTAAATCATTGCATATTGCCATGCAAAATGTTAGAATTGCAGCCGCAAAATCCTGGTGATTATGATAGACACAACACAACTCTGGTGATTATGATAGACACAACTCTGGTGATTATGATAGACACAACATAACTCTGGTGATATGATAGACACAACACAAACTCTGACGTGGATTATGATAGACACAACATAAACCTCTGGTTGATATGATTAAAAGACAACAACACAACTCTGTTGATTATGATAGACACAACATAACTCTGGTGATTATGATAGACACAACACAACTCTGGTGATTATGATAGACACAACACAACTCTAGCTGAAATCTACTGGACATTACCACTGAATAAACTAATTAGGAATCCTGACCTTTAACCTTGACCTGTCCAAAGCGTCGTAGAAGCTGGTAGAGCCAGCAGTAGAGAATCTGACCTCTGACCTTTCACCCTGACCTCTAACCCTTTACATTGACCTGTCCGAAGCTTCGTAGGGCCAGCAGTAGAGGATCTGACCTCTGACCTTTCACCCTGACCTCTCACTCTTTACCTTGACCTGTCCGAAGCGTCGTAGGAGGTGGTAAGGCCAGCAGTAGACGGTCACACCAGTCTGGATGTCCTGGAGCAATATGGCGTCTCGTTCTGGCAAGAGGAGGTAACTTCCTGTCAGCTGACATCTCCTCGACGCCTCATTGGTCTTAACTGTCACCTGGTATTGGGCTGGGAGGAGCAGCAGAAGGAAGAGGGGAGGAAAGATATTTTAACATCACACTCACGATGTTAACTTGAGATTCATTAAGGTTTATCATTCATACATGGAGATTTATGTAGCTCTTATTGTATCTCAAGTAAGAATTAGTTCCTACACAATGTCTGTTACACAAAACTCTAACATGCTGACTAGTAAAAAATACTTATTTATTTGAATAAAAAAGCATATAAATAGATTAAACACAAAAGTCACAAGGATATTCAAATTATTTGCAAAACAACTATTATTTTCTGCAGTTTCCAGCTTGTCAGGGGGGGTGTGAAGTCAACAGAATGACACTAAGCAAAATACTTTGAAATGAAACACATTTGGCTAAGCAGCGGTTGCTGACTCAGAAACCTTTCTCTCCTGTGTGTCTGCGCCTCTGAGATCTCTCCTGCCTGTATAGGGCTGCTGTCAGAGAATGGGGACGTCCCAAATCGCACACCCTATTCGGGCCCATAGAGCTCTAGTCAAAAGTAGAGCACTATGTAGGGAATAGGGTGCCATAGTAGTGCACTATGTAGGGAATGGGGTGCTATTTGGGATACATACGGAGTCTTTTTGCTGTTTAATACTACAGTGATGATTAAAACCTACCCTTACCAGAAACCACTGAAAGCGCGATCCACTGGAAAAAGGTCTGGGAATATGTTTGAATATAAACAGTGTAGTTATTCCCTCCGCAAGGCAATCAAACAAGAGAAATGCCGGTACAGAGACAAAGTGGAGTCGCCATTCAACGGCTCAGACACGAGACGTATGTCATATCTTACCTTACCGGTCACCCTAGTCCCACTTCAGTTTGCATACCGCCCCAACAGGTCCACAGACGCCACAATCACCATCACATTGCACACTGCCCTATCCCATCTGGACACGAGGAATACCTATGTAAGAATGCTGTTCATTGACTATAGCTCAGCATTCAACACCATAGTACCCTCCAAGAGCATCATCAAGCTGGAGGCCTGGGTCTCAACCCCACACTGTACAACTGGGTCCTGGACTTCCTGACGGGCCGCCCCCAGGTGGTGAAGGTAGGAAACAACATCTCCACTTCACTGATCCTCAACCGCACGGCTCTCCAGAGGGTGATGAGGTCTGTACAACGCATCAACGGGGGCAAACTACCTGCCCTCCAGGACACCTACAGCACCCGATGTCACAGGAAGGCCAAAAAGATCATCAAGGACATCAACCACCCGAGCCACTGCCTGTTCACCCCGTTATCATCCAGAAGGCGAGGTCAGTACAGGTGCATCAAAGCAGGGACCGAGAGACTGAAAAACAGCTTCTATCTCAAGGCCATCAGACTGTTAAACAGCCATCACTAACTCAGAGAGGCTGCTGCC
>NW_019943331.1:61715-64826 GCF_002910315.2 Salvelinus sp. IW2-2015
AAAATGATATTTTGGCATCTTCAAAGTGGTAGGCATAGTGTAAATCAAATGATTACAACCCCCCAAAAAATCTATTTTAACTCCAGGTTGTAAGGCAACAAAATAGGAAAATTGCCAATGGGGGTGAATACTTTCGCAAGCCATTGTATCTCATTCACCCTTTAGATGTGTGTGTATTAGATAGTTGTTGGGAATTGTTAGATTACTTGTTAGATATTACTGCATTGTCGGAACTAGAAGCACAAGCATTTCGCTACACTCGCATTAACCTCTGCTAACCATGTGTATGTGACAAATAAAATTGATTTGAAAGCTCCCTAGCTCATTCCGTCATTTATTCATCATCCACTTTTTCTTTTTCTACAAGGCCTTTTCGTTGTGTTAGTTCTCTAAAATAGCAGTGTCATCCTTCTCTGTTCCATTGGGTCATACTGTGTCCTGTTTCGAAACACTCAGCGTTTACAGGACAGATTACTGTGATAACAACCACGTAGTGGGGGCGGGTCTGGAACGCATTGCCAAGATGTACTGTATCTACACTACATGACCAATAAGTATTGTGGACACCTGCACGTTCAACATCTCATGTGACAAAATCATGGCATTAATATGGAGTTGGTCCCCCCCCTTTGCTGCTTACATAACAGAGCCTCCACTCACTTCTGGGAAGGCTTTTTCCCACTAGATTTTGGACATTGCTGCTATAACATCCTGCCACTTTCTGGAAGGCTTAGTCCACTAGATGTTGGAACATTGCTGGCTATAACAGCCTCCACTCTTCTTGGGAAGGCTTTTCACTAGATGTCGGAACATTGCTGCTATAACAGCCTCCACTCTTCTGGGACAGGCTTTCCACTAGATGTTGGAACATTGCTGCGTATAACATGCCTCCACTCTTCTGGGAAGGCTTTCCACTAGATGTAGGAACATTTATGCTGAGCTATAACGAGCCTCCACTCCTTCTGGGAAGGCGCTTCACCACTAGATGTTGGAACATTGCTGCTATAACAGCCTCCACTCTGTCTGGGAAGGCTTGTCCACTAGTATGTTGGAACATTGCTGCTATAACAAGTCCTCCAGCTCTTCTTGGGAAGGCTTTGCACTAGATGTGTTGAACAGTTGCCTGTTATTCTAACAGACTTCCACTCTGTCTGGGAAGGCTTTCCACTAGATGTTGGAACATTGCTGTGTTATAACAGACTCCACTCTTCTGGGAAGGCTTTCCACTAGATGTTGGAACATTGCTTGCGGAGTCTTCGTTCCAAATAGGGCAGTGGTGTTTAACCGGTGATTGTCAAGCAAAAACACATTTATCTCCTGTCTTCCACACACAGCCAACAAGCCATTTAAAAGTCTAATAATCCATGTAATATAAGCTAGCACTTCACATATAAATCCACGTAATATAGGTCTACACCTTCACAATAAATCCATGTAATATAGTCTACGACCTTCACAATACAAGTCCATGGTTAAGTATGCCTACACCTTCACAATAAATCCACGTAATATAGTCTACACCTTCACAATACATCCATGTAATATAGCCTACACCTTCACAATAAATCCATGTAATATAGTCTACACCTTCACAATAAATCCATGTAATATAGCCTACACCTTCACAATAAATCCATTATTTATTTTAGACAGGTCTAAAGAAACATGATATGAAGAAAATGTAGTATATTTCAGAAGAACAGAATAGCATACTCTGAGTTGTCCTTATGTTTGGTCCTGATGTGGCGACACTAGTTCAATTTTCTTAGAATTTCGTGGCATTATTTTATAGTATGAAGAATACAACTGAACAAAGCTGAATAAAATATAAATATTTTCTCCAAATGATTTGAGGTGTTGCGCACATGCGGATAATCTGTGTTGAGCGTTTAACAAAGAAACGGGTACTCCTATATGCTTGATTTATAGTTATTAATGTAACTTTAGTTGGTCTACAAACGTTGGGCTGTATGTTTTGATGTTTAATACATTGTAAGGCTGAATGATGCGACTCTAATGATGATTTGAAAAAAGTAACTTGAAAAACACTCCAATAGTGTCTCATTCACAATTTGACAAGCACTTGACAATGTCTCGAATTTCACCGCGGCATCCCCCCCTTAAAAAAAATCCATGCCTTTCGCGGACGGAGTGACGCATTGTGCCCTTTTCCCGGAGCGTGCTGCGCAATCCGAAGCGTCTCCCACTCACATGGCTCTCCGTCACGTTCTCGGGTCTTTCTCAACGGCTACAAGTTAAGACAGACACATCCGGGATGCAACTGCGCGTGTCCTTATCCAATTCCTCATATTTAAGATATTAGAAGAACTGTCCACATTTACTTTTCGTCGGGCAACAAGATGAGTAGGCCTAACGAATAGCAAAAAGCACTAGCCTATGTCAATCTACTATCCCCCATAGTACAAAAATCGACCTATGCTGTGCGAGAAATAAATATTCCAAACAGTCTGGGACAGTTGTGGGATGCGATAGATCCCACAAGACAACCACTAGCATCAAAAAAAWTTTTATAAGCAATGACTTGACGCAACAGATCTGAACTTTTAGCTTAAAATGTTGATAAACTATTAGGCTAGGGGTCATGAAAACACCATTATCAACAGTGACCCCTAAAGAGGTTATGAAAACACCATTATCAACAGTGACCCCTAAAGAGGTTATGAAAACACCATTATCAACAGTTGACCGCTAAAGGGGTTAGATGACTAAACGATTTCAAGCAGTGACCCCTAAAAGGTTATGAATAACACCATTATCAACAGTGACCCCTAAAGAGGTATGAACACATTATCAACAAGTAGAGGGTTGAACACCTATATCAAACAGTGGACCCTAAAGAGGTTATGAAAACACCATTATCAACAAGTGACCCCTAAAGAGGATTATGAAAACACCATTTCAACAGTGACCATAAGATTATGAAAACCACATTATATCAAATCAGTGACCCCTAAAGGGGTTATGAAAACACATTATAATCAACAGTGACCCCTAAAGGGATTATGAAAACCATAACGTGACCCAAAGGATTTGCAAACCAGTACAGGCACCGCTAAGGGGTTATGAAACACTTTCAAACAGTGAACCAAT
>NW_019943331.1:64851-81701 GCF_002910315.2 Salvelinus sp. IW2-2015
TTGGTCTGTACAAACGTGGGCTGTATGTTTGACTGTTTGATAATGTAAGCTAGAGATGATATCGCCTTCCTAATGCAGGATTTGAAAGAAATGTAATCTTGTGAAAAACACATACCAATAGCAGTTCTCATTCACAATTGTGACAAGCTACGTTGAAATGTCTCTCGAATATCCACCGCGGCACCCCTACCTTATCAAAAAAATCATGCCTTCGTCGACGGAGTTGAGCATTGTGCCCTTTTCCCGCAGTAGCTAGTGCTGTCGCAATCCGAATGCGGTCCTTCCCACTCATCCATGGCTCTCTCTCGTCACGTATCTGGATTTATCTCAACGGCTACAGTTTAAGACAGACACCAATCCGGGGAGATGCACATCTGCGCGTGTATGCCTTATCCAAGTTCCTATATTTAAGATATTAGAAAGAACTTGTCCCACGATTCATACTTTTTCGCGTGGCAACAAGATGAGAGTAGCTAAACGACATAGCAAAAAGCAACTAGCCTATGTCAATCTACCTATCCACCACAGTTGACAAAATCGTACCTATGCTGTGCTGAGAAATAAAATTATTTCAAACAGTCTGGGAACAGTCTGATGGGTATGCGATAGAATCCACAAGACAACACTACATTCACAAAAAATTATATTCAGCACTAATGACTTGACGCAACATAGATCTGAATCCTTTTAGCTTAAAAAATGTTGATATCCTTATTTGGCTATGGGTCATGAAAACACCCGTTATTATCAAGTGACCCTAGGATTATTTAGGACCCCCGTAAATAGGTTATGAAACCACCATTGATCGATACAGTGACCCTAATAGATGATTATGAACTACCCCATTATCAACAGTTTGACCCCTAAAGTGGTTATGAATTAAAAACACCATTATCAATCATTGACCCCTAAAAAGGGTTATATGACAAACATCTAACCACAGTGACCGCCTAAAGGAGGTTTATGATACTAACACCATTAATCAACAGTGACCCCTAAATGAGGTTATGAATAACAACCATGTATCAACAGTGAGCCCCTAAAGATGGTTATGAAACACCATTATCAACTGGACCCTAAAGGGAGTTATTGAAAACACCAATTACTCAACAGTGACCCTCAAGAGGTTATGAAACACCATTTATCAACAGTGACCCCTAAAGAGGTTATGAAAACACATTTCAACAGTGACCCCTAAAGATTATGAAAAAACCACATTATTCAAATCTAACACCATTATCAACAGTGACCCCTAAAGGGGTTATGAAAACACCATTATCAACAGTGACCCCTAAAGGGATTATGAAAACACCATTATCAACAGCGACCGCTGAAGGGGTTATGAAAACATCATTATCAACAGTGACCACAAATGCAATTATACATGTAATGCTTTTATTATAAAGGTGCATTTTTATGGTGAAAATTATCTTCAAGCAAACCTCGAAGCTAACGCTGCTTATAAATGCACCCCTTGTAAAGCAGATTAATGTGCTTCATTTTAATTGGTTATTTGGCCACTTTAGTTGTGATACAAACCTTATTAAAACATACAGGCCTATGGGCTAGGCTACATGAGGTGTGAGACTATGGTTCGAACAAGTGGTAAAAAAAAAGGCATTGTTTCTTATGCTGGGCATCATTCACAAGTGATAATATATAATTCACAAGTGATTCACAAGCTAATATTGTCACCCATCAGACTATTGTTGATTTAATCTTGTCTTTACATGTACTAAATAATACATGTGTGACATTTGTTTTGATTTAGAATGGACCATTATCATGTCACCTGTATCGAAGCAGGAGCAGCAGGGAAAATACATGTCATCTATGCACTTAAATAGCGAATGGAGGACGCTTTTTCCCGTGGTTTATTTTCATGCCAGCCAGGTAGGCTATACTCCTGTAAATTGTAAATATAAGCAATGTGCTTAATATTAGGAAAGTTGAGAAATAAATATAGTAAGCCTAGCCTATAGAAAGCTGATGGGATCCTCCTCTTTTTAAGAGGCCATCACTCTGTTTTCTACCGCAATTGCATAGCCTATAGAAATGTTGTGTAACATGAGCTCTTGAGCTCTCATGAAGTGTTTGATTAGATTTTCCATTACATTTGCATCGATGTCAGAGTGATTAGAGGGACAATAGAGTGCTGAGTACCAGGCAGTTAGCAAGTTTAGTAGGCTACTAATGACAAGCAGCAGCATCAGAGCTTGGAGAAGACTAATTACCGTGACTAAACGATCCGGGGTGTGGCGGTAATACGGTCACTGCAACAGCCCTAGTTCAAATTCAACCCAAAGGTGTTCCGATGGGGTTGAGGTCAGACTCTGTGCCAGCCCAGTCCAAGTTCCTTCACACCGATTCTTGACAAACCATGCTGTAAGATTTCCCTTCACTGGAACTAAGGAGCCCGAACCATGAAAAACAGCCCCAGACCATTATTCCTCCTCCACCAAACTTTACATTGTGCACTATGCATATGGTGGCAGGTAGTGTCTCCTGGCACCCGCCAACCCAGATTTTGCGTCCGTGCGCACTGCCTAGATGGTGAAGCGTCATTCATCAATCCCAGAGAAGGCGGGTTTCCACTGCTCCAGAGTCTCCAACAGGCGGCGGTAGCTTTACTACCGCTCCAGCCGACGCTTGGCATTGCACGTACATCTTATTATGTCTAGTGTGCGGTGCTCAGCCATGGAAAACCCATTTATGAAGCTCTGTGCCTGAAACAGTTCTCGTGCTGACGTTGCTTCAGATGGCCAGTCGAGTTTAAACTCGTAGTATGTATTTCAACCTGAGGATAGGCGAATTTTACCGCTATAGAGCACTCTGCGCAGGTTCCCTTTCTGTGAAGCTCTTGTGTGCCTACCACTTCTAGGCTTGAGCTGTTGTTGCTCCTAGAAAGTTCCAACTTCACAATAATACAAAGCACACTTACAGTTGAACCGGCACTCGCTATCAGGGGCAGAAATTTGCTTTTACAATTGACTTTTGAAATGTGTGCATCCTATGACGGTTGTCACGTTGAAAGTCACTGAGCTCTCAAGTAAAGGCCATTCCTACTGACAAATGTTTGTCTATGAAAGATGCATGGCTGTGTGCTCCAATTGTATACACCCTGTCAGCAAAACCCGGGTGATGGCCTAATAGCCAAAACACCATACTGCTTATAAATAGTGTATATACAGATTATGTGTGTGGGTGGGTGTGTGGTGTGTTGGTGGGTGGTTGGAGTGTGAGTAGTGATGAAGTAGATGTGGGTGTATGGGTATATGCCTGTTGTGTGGTGGTGTTGGTGTAAATGGGTGTGTTAGGTGGTGTGAGGTGTGTGGGTGTGTTGGGGTGGGTGCTGTGTGTGGTGGTGGTGGGTGTGTGGTTGGTTGTGGGCGTGTATTGATAGTGGTTGAGCGAGTGTGGGTGTTTGGTGGTGTGGAGCATGAGTTAAGTGTTGTGTAGTGGTTGTTGTTTGG
This sequence comes from Salvelinus sp. IW2-2015, assembly GCF_002910315.2. Taxonomy (NCBI): domain Eukaryota; kingdom Metazoa; phylum Chordata; class Actinopteri; order Salmoniformes; family Salmonidae; genus Salvelinus; species Salvelinus sp. IW2-2015. Next base: position 68,325 of record NW_019943331.1, read on the forward strand.
GTGGTGAGTGTGTATGGTTGTGTGTGCTGTGTTGGTAGGTGGTTGAAACCACGTTGTTTGTTATGTGTGCGTGCTGTTGAGGGTGTGACGGTGTAGTGTGTTGGATGGTGTGTGAAGGTGTGTTGGTAGGCCCGTGGGGTGGTCTCTGCTTGTGTGGTTTGGGTGTGGTGGTGTTGTGTGTTGCGGAGTGGTGTTCGTGTAGTGAAGGTGTGTGGGTGTGTGGGTGTGTTTACGTGTGTGGTGTGTTTGGTGTGTGTGTGGTGGGGGTGGGAGTGTGTTGGGTGGCGTGGGTGTGTGGGTGTGTGGTATGGGGTCGTTTGAGTTTGCGTGGTGTGTTGGTGTGTTGGTGTGAGTGTCTGGTGCTGTGGTTTGGTGGTGGGACTTGGGTGTGTTGGATGTTGGGTATGTGTTGGGGTGTTGCGACGGTCGTGTGTTAGCGTTAGGATGGGTGGGCGTGTGTTGGTGGGTATCGACGGTGTGGCATGCCATTGGTAGTAGGTTATTGGGAGTACGGAGTTGTATACCTTGCGTCTTCCCACAGTGTCTCATTTCACGCTTCATCGGTCCGTCCTACCATGCCTCTCGAGTAATAGCTCTCCTAGTCTCAGGCCTATGGCCTCCTCTCATTGGGCGCTCTCTTGTCCTGTGTCCAGTGCTCTCTTCTGCAAGGCAGAAAGGAAAAAGGAGGTATATGACACTTAGAGGATACTGTTGGGCGAAAACAAAAATGCTCAGATATATGAATGAGAGAGCCCAGACACCAGAGTTATTGATGCTTAAAACAAAAAATGCTCGATATTGACTGAGACCCAGAACACAAGAGTATTAATGCTAACAAAATGCTGCAGATATATGAATGAGAGACCCAGACACCACAGGGTATTGTTCTATTCACAGCAAGATCGTTCGTCAAGCGGCTCGAGAGCAGTGTACAACGTTAGATTAAATGATAACGGAGTCAAACATTCTGATCTCCCACCAGTTTTTCTTTATATATCATAATGAGATATTGTTACATGAAAGGGGTGTGGACAGATCTAGACCGGCGTAGATAACACGAATGAGGGACCCTCCTAGATCAGAGAGGACCCTAGATCAGAGAGGACCCTAGACTCAGAGAGAACCCTTAGATCAGATGAGGACCCTAATCAGAGAGACCCAGATGCAGAGAGGACCCTAGATCAGAGATGACCCTAGATCCAAGAGGACCCTAGATCAGAGATGACCCCTGGATCAGAGATGACCCCTAGAGACAGAGGGACCCGAGATGCTATACGAGCGCATCAGTCTCCGGTTTTTTTGATGACTGTTAAAACAGTTGAGAAGCGGCTAGGGGAGAGAAATGCGGAAGAGAGGCGACTAGGGAAGAGAGAGAACAGGCTAGGGGGAGGAACAGGAGTTTGAGAGAGAGGTTCTAGGGGGGAGGGGACAGAGAAGGGGAGGAGGATGACCAGGATGAGGGGAGGAGACAGGGGTTTGACAGAGGGTACGGGGAGGAGACCAGGGTTAGAGGAGGGAGGCTAAGGGGAGGGAGACCAGGCTAGGGAGAGAGAAAAGCTAGCGTGGAGGGGACAGGCTAGGGGCGAGACAGGCTAGGGGGAGGGAGACCCAGGGCTAGGTGGAGGAGAGACAGGCTAGGGGAGGAGACAGGCCTAGTGCGGGGAGGCAGAGACCAGGGTTTGAGAGGAGGCCTAGGGGAGGAGACCCAGGCTAGGGTGAGGTAGAGCCAGCGCTAGGGGAGGTGGACCAGCCTTAGGGGGACGTGCAGACCAGGTTTTGAAGGAGGGCCCATAGCGATGGAAGTGAGAGACAGGGGACCTAGGGGCGTTGGAGAGTACAGCGGTTTGAAGGTAGGGTGGAGGGAGAACAGGCCTAAAGGGCAACTCCGTGGAGGACGAGCAATTCGTCAGGCTTAAGTGGCCGCTGAGTGTGGAGCGGATGCAGCGCTAGGGAGGAGAGACAGCTAGGGGTCTATAGGGGAGTGAGGAGACAGGCCAGGGGAGTGAGATACATGGCTTATTGTGGGCGAGCGAGATCAGGTCCTTTAGTGGGAGGGAACAGGACTAGAGGGCGTGAGGAGCACGACTAGTGCTACAGGGGCGAGGGACACGGGACATAGGGGCAGGAGAGGAGACCCATGGTGGACGGGAGACATGGGTCCTAGGGGAGGAGACAGCTAGGGAGGGAGAACAGGCCTAGGGGACATGGGGGAAAGAGAGACATGCTAGGGGGAGGTGAACATGCTGAGGGGAGGAGACAGTCTGGGAAGGGAGACAGCTAGGGGAGGGACACAAGCTAGGGGGAGACACACAGGCTAAGGGGGACGGGAGACATGCTAGGGGACGGGAGACATGCTAGGGGCAGGGAGCAATGACCAGGGGGAGAGACATGCTAGGGTGAGGCGAGATAGGAGTGGGAGACAGGCTAGGGGAGGAGACAGCCTAGGGACGAGGAGACAGCCTAAGCGGGAGGGATACAGGCTAAGGGGGGGAGAACAGGCTAAGGGGGAGGGAGACAGCTAAGGGAGGGGAGAGCAGGCTTAGGGGGAGGATGGACAGGAATTTGAGAGGGGCTAGGGGAGGGAGACAGGCCTAGGGGGAGGCAAACAGTTAACGCTGGAGGAGCTGCTAGAGAGGACAGGCTTAGGGGTAGAGCAGCTAAGGGAGGACAGCCAGGGTATTGAGAGACAGGCTAGGGACCGAGGCTAGGGCAGGTCTAGGCTGGGCATGTGGCAGACAGAGGGTCTTTAGTGAGATAGTCGACAGGAGACAGGCTAGGGGGAGGGAGACAGCTTTGAGAGGAGCTAGTAGTGGGAGGAGACAGCCCACAGAGGGAGAGACAGGCTAGGGGAGGGGAGACAGGCTAGGGAGAGGTGCAGACAGGCTAGGGCTTCTGAGGATGAGACAGGGTTTGAGAGACAGGCTAGGGGAGGGAGACAGCGTTTGAGAGGGTCCTACAGGCAGTGGGAGGGAGAACTCAGGCTCTGGCTGGGAGGCGAGACAGGCTTGCTGCAGAGGAAGAGGAATTGGAGGCATGGGTTTGAGAGACAGGCTAAGGGGGAGGGAGACAGGGTTTGAGAGGCGGCCTAGGGGAGAGAGAGACAGGCTAGGGGAGGGAGACAGGCTAGGGGACTGGGAGACAGAGCTAGGGGGAGGGAGACGGGTTTGTAGACGGAGGCAGGGTGGGAGGAGACAGCTAGGGGGAGGAGAGACAGGTTTGAGAGGAGGCTAGGGGGAGGAGAGACAGGCTAGGGGAGGAGACAGGGCTAGGGAGAGGGAGACAGGCGTGGGAGGGAGACAGGGTTTGAGAGGAGGCTAGGGGGAGGGAGACAGGCTAGGGGGAGGAGACCAGCTAGGGGGAGGAGACAGGGTTTGAGAGGCGGCTAGGGGGAGAGAGACAGGCTAGGGGGAGGAGACAGGGTTTGAGAGAAGGCTAGGGGGAGGAGAGACAGGGTTTGAGAAGAGGCTAGGCGGAGGGGAGACAGGCTAGGGAGAGAGACAGGCTGGGGAGGGAGACGGCTAGGGGGAGGAGATGGGTTTGAGAGGAGGCTAGGGAGGGAGACAGGGTAGGGAGGAGAGACAGGCTAGGGAGGAGGACAGGCTGGAGGAGGCAGGCTAGGGGGAGGGGGAGACCGGTAGGGGAGAGGGAGACAGGGTTGAGAGGAGACGAGGGGGAGAGACAGTTTGGGACTAGGAGGAGACAGGAGATGGAGCAGGCTAGGGGAGGGAGACAGGCTAGGGGGAGGGAGACAGGCTAGGGGGAGGGGGAGACAGGCTAGGGGAGGAGAGACAGGCTAGGGGGAGGAGACAGGGTTTGAGAGGAGGCTAGGGTGAGGGAGACAGGGTTGAGAGGAGACTATGGGAGGAGAGACAGGGTTTAGAGGAGACTAGGGGAGGGAGACAGGCTAGGGGAGGAGAGACAGGGTTTGAGAGTAGGCTAGGGGGAGGGAGACAGGTTTGAGAGGAGACTAGGGGAGGGAGACAGGGTTTGAGAGGAGACTAGGGGAGGAGAGAGACAGGGTTTGAGAGATGGGGGAGGGGGAAGAGAGACAGGGTTTGAGAGGAGACTAGGGGAGGGGACAGGCTAGGGAGAGGAGAGACAGGGTTTGAGAGGAGACTGGGGAGGAGAGACAGACTAGGGGAGGGAGACAGGCTAGGGGAAGAGGACAGACTAGGGGGAGGAGAGACAGGCTAGGGGGAGGGAGACAGGCTAGGGGGAGGAAAGAACAGACTAGGGGAGGGAGACAGCTAGGGGAGGAGAGACAGGCTAGTGGGAAGGAGACAGGCTAGGGGAGAGAGACAGGGTTTGAGAGGAGACTAGCGGGAGGGAGACAGCTAGGGAGAAGAGAGACGACTAGGGGAGGAGAGACAGGCTAGGGGGGAGGGAGACAGGCTAGGGGGAGGAGAGACAGACTAGGGGAGGAGAGACAGGCTAGCGAGGGAGACAGGGTTTGAAAAGGAGACTGGGGGGGGAGACAGGGTTTGAGAGGAGAACTAGGGGGGGGGGAGAGACAGGGTGTTTAAGCAGCAGTAAAGAAGAAGGAGAAATAAAGAGGTGACCAACTGTTGCTGACCAGGACGACTTCTCATTGTTGCCAGTGGGTTTGTTTGAAAATGGCTCCCTATTGGGTCCTGGTCAAAATGAATTAAACACAAGGAATAGGGTGCCCTATAGGGAATAGGCGCGCATTGCTACAGGCTGAGCTACCAGAGAGACAAACACTACTAGCCCCTCTAATGTTGTTCATGAGAATACTAGCCCCTTATAGTCCCCTCCTCCCTGTAAGGTAGGAGCGACTGAGATAAAACACTATTTATATAGTATCCCTCCTCCCTGTAAGGTAAGAGCGACTTAGATAAAACACTTTTATATAGTCCCCTCCTCCCTGTAAGGTAGGAGCGACTGAGATAAAAACACTATTTATATAGTCCCCTCCTCCCTGGTACCTGGAAGGTAAAAAAGGCCCTACCTGGAAGGCTAGTTGGCAGAGAGCCTCCACCCAGTCATGGTAGTTCTCTGAGGCCAGGATGTATCTTCTTGTGTGGGTTCAGTCACGAACGCAGTCTCTACAGTCTGGAGGTAGGTCAGTAAGGTCAACAATTTTATTTAGAAAAAAAAAAGAGAATCTAACAGGGCAAAATAAATGTCATAAACCACATTTAAAAACAGATAAACTGCCTTTAAAAATAGGGGGTCAAACTGTTTCTCAGATTGCAGAGAGTATACACTCTATGAAAACACTGATATTAACAGATTAAGTACTGTTCATGGACAGATTAAGGACCTCATGACAGATGAAGGACTGGTTTCATGGACAGATTATGAGGACTGGTTTATGGACAGAATTGTACGAGTGGTTTCCTTGCGAGTAATTGGTTGACAGGATTAAGGACTGGTTTCATGGAAGGATTAAGTACCGGTTTAGTGGACAAGATAAGGACCGGTCGATATGGAACACCAGGATTAATGTCAGGACGCAGAAAGTCCCGGTCTTCCCTATGGGACAGATTAAAGTACTGTGGTTCCACCGATGGACAAATAAGGATCCCGTTTCACTATGGGCAATGGAGTGACAAAGAAGTGTTACAGTTAGCTCTTCGCAAGACTCAGGAATTGGGGGGCCCAAGATTAAGAGGAAAGGCTATGGTTTGTCGAGAGTGAAGAAGCGGGGTGAAAAAAAGGCGGACACCCGGTTCCTAAGCACACAGCCATGAAGAAGACAATGACCTTAAATGGAACAGGCATGAGTGGGTTTGGCTTATGACGCGCAAGAGTTCAAAGGAACCGCGTTTTTCCAAGTCTCTGAATGTCCTTGAAAGACCCCAGGCCAGTCCTGACTGTTGAAATTGTAGTCATTCTAGAGGAGAACCTGGGGAACAAAGAACAGCTGATGCATCGACGCTCCCCCATACCAGAGGCCTGAACACAGAGCTGAGAGGATCTGCAGCCAGAAGAAAGAAAAAAAAAAAAAAAAAATAAAGATAAATAAAAAAAAAAACAAATTGGGAGACATTCCCCAAATAATAGGTGTGCCAAGCTGTGTAGCGTCAATATCCCAAGAAGACTGCATGCTGTAGATTGCTGCCAAAGAGGTTTCAACAAAAGTACTGAGTAAAGGGTTTTGAAACTTATGTAAATGTTATATTTCGAGTTTACATTTTTTTTAATTAGCAAAAAAAAAAACAGTTTTTGCTTTATCATTATGGGGTACCATGTGTAGATTGAGGGAAATAGCAGAGCTGTATTACAGTCCATTTTAAGTGTGGGAGAAGTAAAAAGCGTGTAACGTTAAAAAAAAGTGCGCGGAAAAGTCAAACGTGTTTTCTGAATACTTTACATCCACTACACCCAGTGCCGTTTCTAAGCATAAGCGGCCGTTTTTGAGGAGAGCATAAGTTCTCAGATGGAAATGTGTGTAGGAATTGCAAAAGGAAATGGAGCGTTTAAAAAGTGTTTCACAAGGTTGATGCTTAAGTCAAATGCAAAACTTGACTTGCCATGATGCGCCGAAAGAATCAGCAGGTAGCAATTTCACACTGTTTAACAGTCGTGGAAATGCGTTGTACTTACCGAGGCCCTCTAACGCAACAATTGGCAGTTTTAGAGAAAAAGTAAAATGAGTGAAGACAAAGAATGGTTAATATTGACGAGGATAAAACTAAGAGATAAAACAGATAAAGAGTAACAATAAAATAAGAAGTAACGAGGCTAATTACGAGGGAGTACCGGTATCTTAGCTGAGTTCCGCGAATGATGAGCCAAGCATCGCAGTTAACAAATTGTTCGAATAAAGAACCATATGAACACTGGGTGCTTAGATGATCCGATACACAAGAATATCCATGGTCTTTTCATTACACGACTATTACTGGAGAGGATCTCATTATCAAAAAATGGACAGATGATAGAACACCTACTCATTCAAGGGATGTTACCCTGCTTCTTACATGATAACCAGGACTATAGAACTCGGTTTCATGGACAGATTATAGTATCTACTCAGGTTCAACTAGGACAGTATTTAAGTGAGTCTGAGTTTCATGTAGAGTTAGTAGGAAGAACTAAAGGCAAAACGCTGAGTTTGTCATGGAACATAGATTACACAATAATGGTCTCGAATCAATGGACATGATTAATAACGGATCTGGAGTTAACTAAAAAATATGTACAGATTAAGGACCGTTTTCATGGACAGATTAAGGACCTGGTTCATGGAACATGGATTTAAAAGGCACATAGTTCTTACAAAAATGAGTAAATTGTGGTAATTTTAGAGAAAGATCTTCCCTCTATTCAATAAATGGAGCCCCACCTTATTGTGACCTTGAGATACTAGGCGTATGCGCTTTGCATCGAACAACAGATCTTCTGTGCGAGTTACACTATCTGTGTATTCACCTGGAATGTGTCACGTATGGACAGCACTTTAGACCATATACTGGTAGTCGACTGTGTAACTAGTAGTTATTAGAGTCACTGTTCTTCATGGACATTTATTGAAGATGTCTGGTTTCCGTCAGGATGACCAGCAGCTGACGTCGAGTACCCGAGCGTGTTTCGATGGAACAGGAGGTTTTGAACGGATTCCTTATGTGGTTTCTAGACAGATAGTGTGTAGTCCTGTATTGCTTATTGGGTTGCGAGTACTAAGACTTGGTTTCGATGGATCAAGTATTCTGGAGTCTGTTTCAAGGGTACATTACTTAAAGGACTGGGTTATCGCTATAAATGGAGCCAGTATTAAGGGATCTTGGTTTCACTGTGACAGAGATATGCAAAAGGCCTTAGTGCCCTTGAGGAAGCCATGAAAACACACCCTGTCCTATCGTTGTTCCTACCGTCGTGTAATAGGGGCATGGGCGAGACGCATGGCTCCCTCTAACCTGTATCACCCCATGAAGGTGGCTTGTTTTCGTGTTGGGGTAAACCCCATACTAGTGGCCCCTGAGCCCGTGGTTCACCAAAGCCTATTCCCTCGTGTCAGTGCTTGTGCCCACAGCGGGACTGTGGCCACGTCGTTGGGTCGTTTTGTTTTGTCACTTTTGATCTAGTTTTCGTGTTATTAAATCATGCCGACAGAAAACTTTAACACGCTGTACATTGGTCCTTCGATCCTTCTCGCCTCTCTCGTGCCGATGAGGGAGACGAAATAGACACTGCCGTATACGATAATGCTTTTCTAAACAATCTTGAAGGAGCTTCCCATTATATGCTGAAGCCACTTGTTGGACGCTTCCGTCAGCTCATGCGGGTCCCGACAATCAATCCCAACCACCATCTCACCATAATTGCCGTTCTGAGCGGGGGATTGTGAAAGGCCAGGTGCATCTGATGCACGCAGCTTCACACATCTCCTTCTTGGTAAAACCCAGGCCCTTCACACCAGTCTTGAAGGTGTGCTTGGGTCACGTTGTTCCCTTCCTCCGACAAAAGAAATGAGTAGTCCACAAGCCCAAACCAGAATCCGAATGGGCGGCAGAGTAGCTGTTCTAAAACTTTACATTCCATTGAATGGGAAAAGATTAGAAAGATGAACTCATAGGACAGATGGTCAGTCATGTCGGCTCTCCCTCTCCTTCTCTTAATTCCCCTCTCCCTCCTTCTTTTGCCTCCCTTCTGTAACACTTTCTCTCTCCAACTCCCTTTATTTTCAACCCCTCCACCCTCTCCCTTCCTTCATTCCTTTCCTTCTCTCTCTCTCTTTATCTCTTTTCTCCCTCCATCTTCTCTCTCCATTCGCTATTCCTCCCTCCTTCCCCTCCCTCCCCAGGTCTCATCCACTCCACCTCTCTCCTCTCTCTTCCCTCCCTCATTCTTGTTGACTCTCTCTCTAAAATAATGTCTACTACAGTGTCTGGCTAAACTGGCTAGCGTGGCTTATGGAAAGGAGAACTGCATTAGTGTTGCACTAGCTGATTGCGTTAGCTTCTCTTTCGTTTCCTTAAGTCAGTGGGACTGGCTCAAAATATCAAGTTTTTTATGTACCCATGATCAAAAACTTCGAAATACTATAAACCTTCCTTTAGCCTAGATGTAAAATCATGGTTGATTAATGACCTCGAAATGCTAACACTTCAAAAATAATGACTGACAGATTCCTTGATTTTACAGTCAACAGTTTGTTACACACCAGACATTGTAAGAATATAATGAAGACATCAAAAATATGTAATAGCACATATGAGAATCATGTTTGTAACCAAAAAAAAGTGTCTAAACAATCAAAAACAAGCCGTCATCATATATTGTAGATTGAGATTCTTCAAAGTAAGCCACTCTGCCAGTTGATGACAGTCTTTGCACACTCTTGCTAAGGTTACGTGTTAAATTCCCCTTCAAAATCAGTGCAGATAAGGGAGGAGCAACAGGTTTACAAGAAGATTTTAAAGCCTTGGAAGACAATGAGACATGGATTGTGTATATTTGTCCATTTCAGGTGGGTGAATGGGCAAGACAAAAGATTTAAGTGCCTTTGAAATGGGAGTATGGTAGATGTAGGTGCCAAGGCCCAGACACCAAGTTGTGTCAAGAAGCTGCAACACTGCTGGGTTTTCATTGCTCAACAGTTTCCCTGTGTATCATAGAATAGTCCACCACCCAAAAGACAATTCCAGCCAACTTGACACAACTGTTGGAAGCATTGGGCCAGCATCCCTGTAGAACTCTTTCAACGCCTTTTGGTTAGAGTTCATGCCCCAACCCAATTGAGCTATGTCTGATTAACATCTAAACCATTGTATTCAGGAGTAGGGAGCCAACATGTCAGGTAGAAAAAATGTTATAGAAATATAAGAAAATTAAATTCAACAAGATAACTACTACTATACAAACTAAACACAAAGTAACACAGACAGCCTTAATGGCTAAGCATAGAAATGAATGATCAATATGCCCACATTGTGTCAACAGCTTGCGCTTGGCCTTTTCCCTGTCCCTGAGCAGTAATTGCCCACATAAGGGCAACTTTGCTATCAAGCTGGGGCGCCTGTTTAGAGAGCTTGCAGCATTGAGTTAGAACAAAATAAAAAGCTTTTTTATTGCTTGCTGGAAAAATAGTTGTCGGCAAATGACAACTTTTGTGAGCAGCAAAGTTTATCATGCCAGACATGAGAGAGAACACGAGGGAGGAGAACACTTCTAGTGCCTACTAAAAATTGCGATTGATACAATATAGGCCTATGCTCCTGAAAACGCGAAACCACCCAAATCCGTTAAACCAAAGTGAGCGAATCTATTCAACTTCTAGTTGAAGTGAACATCAATGGTAACCAACATTGTATGCCAACATGTGCCCTTAGGCTTCACTTTCAATTGCCTGATCTAGGAAGGACCGCATGCGAGCAGTAGGCAAAATTGTGCTTCCTCGTCGTCATGAGTACCTGGTTACTTCTCTTTCTTGAGTGCATGGCAGAGGGAATTTTTTCTCGTTGTCTCTGGGAAAGGCCTTGGAGAACGAATGGCGCTGGGGCCTCCTTGCTCCCGATTCTTCGCGTTTAGTGGAACCAACCGGATGACCCTCCATCAATCGTATTGATGTGCTCTGACTCTGGGTGTAGAGGCTTCCAATTGCCCTTCAGGCATGCTGAAGATCACCAGAGCATTAAATTAGAAGAAGGTTCACCAGTCAACAAATGCACTAATGAAGGTGCACAGTTCACAGTGTAAAATAATTTCTCTGTTAACAATGGACTAAATTTATTCATGGATAACAGACATGTTTTTTAACAGCTTGGAAATGGTAGGCGTGTTACACCTGTGATTTACAGAATGTAAATAGTAAAGTAGATGTACAGAGACCCATAAAAAAACTACAAGTATTACTTTTAACAGTACTTTTACTTAATTAGAGTACCTTCTACCCCCCACGCGATTGACCCTGAAAGGATTCGGTTGCCCTGGACCCAGTCATCTGTTCTCACATCATCAGCGGTATGCAGAGCCCCTTGACACCTTGCCATCTCTTTCTCAATAGCAGAAAGACAGAGTCACATGGAAGGAAAGGACACCATGAACTTCTGTTCAACCTGAGTGAAGCCTAGCCCATGCGATACCAGCATAGACATCCAAATCTTTCAACAGGCACCAGTTGTATCGACCACAACACAGGCCACATGTATATGATGAGCTGACTTCTTTTGCATTTGTAGAGTGGAAAATGTCTGTTTGGACTCACTTCATACACAACTTGCCACGTCAATTGCAATGCCCTCTCTCACGCCCAACACACACATTGTAGCAGAATTGTCAGTGCCCAGTTCCTGATGCTGACATTTTCAGTGACCAGTTGTCATTTGATAAATACATGTTGTGAGGGGGTCAGATTAGTGGCAAATATCGATGCAAATCACGTTGCAGTCTCCTTTTTGCTTTGCCAGCCCCTCTCTGCTGTCACTCGTGCAGCTGTGTAGGCCCTTTTCCGCCTTTCTGTGGGCAGCTCACTCTCAGCCGTTATTCTTGCCTCTTTCCTCCGTCTGATGTTTGTCGCCCCTGTCAGCCTCGAGCAGCAAGCACTATTCAACATGTTTAGGCAGGTGTCACTTTTCTGGGCTGACCAAAGTAAAGATTCTCCTGCATGAAAGACATCTCTGTTACAGCCAAAGTGTAGCTGTTGTCATGGGATTGGGATGCTTTCTTCTTTGCAGAGCCTGTACATGGTCAGCAGATGTTAGGATCTGGGCTGAGGTATTCCACTGCATCCACAACCCCCCTCTCATCCTAGGCATTCTCCACAGGCGGAAATACCACGGAAGGACAACTCTACAGCCTCCGTGCCCCCCTGACGATCTTGATGATTATAAGCAATTCTTTTGAAATGATTTATACTTTTACTTTTGATACATAAGTATATTTTCTCGCAATACATTTGCTTTTCATAGGTAAGTATTTCTGTGGTGACTTCATTCTTGAATATGTATCTTTATGAAGGTTATCTTTAACTTTACCCGCAAGTATGAACAAATGCGCGCCGGTACCTTATTCCACCACTGCTCATTCCCATTACCTAACCCAAATAATATTGAAGATGGCCTATGTAATGTATTGTCGTGAATTTTAGTTCAATTGTTTTGTAACATAACACACCTGTAATAGGTGAGCTGTCCTGCGCAGCTGAGCATTACTTAATTCTTACCTCCCTCCACTAGTGCAGAAGAAAAACTGGTTCAAGCGGCGCGTATAGGACAAGTTCCATTATACCAAAATTATTCATGATCAGGGTTTTAGAGCGTTTTGCTTCTTTTGACACAGTAAACACCCCTTGTTTTTAACGGTCTCCTGGAAAACCCGACAGTGCGGCAGCAATGGCCAGCTTGCATTCAGAAGACACGACCCAGTGTAATTGGTCGGGTTTGTCCCAAAAAAACTCCTGAATAACTTGCTTTTTCGTCATCGGTGGAAAAATACATTTTGCCACGGTCTGCTTCCAGTTTTAGAATTTTTAACACGTACTTCTCTATGAAATTCGAATCTCCTGTGCCTCTGCCGGAGCAATCTTCCATTTTGCCCTGTCTCCTACTATCCTTCTCCTCCCGCTCTTCAGCCCACTGCCAGTGACCACTGTGGCGTGAGTGGGTTTGTGTATAAAGTGATTGTTGTCCTGGCCCTCCATACTAACGCTTTTCTGCCATTAATAACCATCCGTTGCTTGGGTTTACAAAAGCTACCTCCTGGCTCTGACCCTTGTCATTCTTCCAATAGGTTAACTAGTAAACTAGTCGCGCTTTCTTTGTGTCCCACTTTTCAAGTTGAGGAGAATATTAACTTGTAGCCTACACGAAAGTACTGTAACAGCGTGATAAACTATGAAAACTTGTGCGCACAAGAAACATGCAGGGTAGCCTACAACCAACACCCCATTCTTCCAGGCGCAAAATTAAGGCCTTGTATTAGGCTTCCCACCATTTGTGCGTAAATGTGAGCAAGACGTCAGGGCCATAGACGGACACCATTTATCTTATATCCCAAATACAGAAACTGCAATGCCAATTCCTGCCACGATCCATTTCCATCCCTGTAAGCCACCTTAGAGAGAGATGTAAAAGTCTGACAAACAGGTTACCTTAGCCCTAGTCAAGCGCCTCAGTCCAGACCAATACCCAAAATGTACACTGCAGTATTCAAAGAAAAGGTGTAAGGGCTGTATCAGTCATATAACTATTATATATTCTCCCCTTTCAAAGGGAATATTAGCGTAGCATTACCTTATCTGGGAACTTGATTTATTGTTACGAGTTATAAAAGACACCAATACCAAAAGCGGTAATACCTATACAAACCCACCTGGTGAACCAAATAGTCATATAAATAGTCAATAGAAAATCATTAAACGATTTTGACAGATACCTAAAAAAAAATACTTAAGTAGTACTTTAAGTATGT